>NC_056749.1:824040011-824070011 GCF_019279795.1 Protopterus annectens | reverse complement strand
GCTGCAGGTGACCATGCTGCGAATCAGCAAGCCTATGCTGATAAGCTGCAAAGGCTGCACCACTAGGCAGGTTAGTGATTATTTTGCATGTTTTGTTATATACAATAGGGGAGAGAGCATGAAATAAAGTGTTGTAGTACAACAATACAGCCATAAAATGGCCTGAATAAGTCCTCTGCACATACTGTTATACGACAATTCATAGATCTAGAAAAAGAGCATAGTAACTCATTAAGAAAGGTAACATATGTCTGGAATAAAATCTCTGCAGGTACTGTCATATAAAATAAGTGACTGAGCCTGAAAAGGTGTGTTCTAACCCATTAATAAAGGTATAATATGTCTTGAATATGTCTTCCATATGCACTGTTACAACAAATAAAGGAGTGAGTCTGTGGAAAAGTGTGTAATGTCAGTAATAAAGGTTTAAAACCCAGAGTGTGTGTCGCTTAGTTTGAAATGTTGTTGTACCCTTGCATTATACAAATAGTACTGTGTTAGAAAGTGCTGGCAACCCAGAGTTCTGCAGTCCCATCTAAAGTTGGTGATGGAAGTGCTAGTAGCTGTGAAGCATATATACAGTCCTCAACAGTCAGTTACTGGCTGGAATGCATAAATAAATCTGGCACACGAGTAGCATGCTAATATGTTCCCCAGAAATGTGAGTGTGCTTCAATAAATGCAAGGTTCTGTACAAATTGAAGTGAAAATGCCATGTGAAAACATCCAGATATGTAGATAAAGAAATATAAATGCAACCATGAAATATGTAGCAGTAACATCTGCATCTTGGACAGTTAGTATGTCAGATATAGGTCAAGTATATATTGAACTAGCCAAACCCACTACACAATCTAATGCATGGTGGCAAGTGTAATAATACATGTAGGGAATATACACCTGCAGTCACTAGGAATGTAGTGTAGAGTAAAAGTGTTTATAAGATGTTAACTGAGGTTTTTTCTACACCCTACTGTTTGTGCATAAACCATGCAATTCCGCACCTCAATGGGTATATGTAATCTTAAATATTTGTTGGGACATATGTCCTATTGTTTTATAAATATTTGCATTGTGGTTGATGCATGTGCCCTTTTCAAACACCACGTTCATGGTGGCCTGTTGCTACCAAACATCCCTGCATGCTGTTGGAATATCCACTGTCATTCAATATATGCATGTGTTATGCTTGCTGTTCAACTGTTGGAACTTTGGTGTGTTGGGTTAATGGGAATATTACTGCATGCTGTTACAACTAATACGGAATGCTGTTGTTTATGTTGTAATTAAACACACCTAATCACAGAACGTATGGGAAGACCGGTCCCAGTGGACCCACCTGTCCCTCCTCAGTTGGCGAGTGCACCTGGCACCAGCAGCTCCGGTGCCCAGCCCGGGCTCCCCTCCTCTGTTGGTCCTGTGCCACCTTCAGGTGGAAGCGCTGTAGGAGATGGGGCTCGCCCCCCCCCCCGTGGAAGCATGGGCAGAGAAGGGCCACCTGTCACCCTTCTAGGGTCCGGGCTGTGGTGCGTAGGGAGATCCAGCATTCAGTTGCTGATCCCCTACACCAGCTTGAGGCGAGAGTGGCGCGTCTCTCGGGTGAGCCTGCCCGTCTTACTCAGCCCCCAGCACAGCCACCCTCAGGGCTGTGAAGGTGCAGTGGTGACTGCCCATGGGTGGGGATTTCAGTTCCATTGTTACCATCTGTGGGCTCATGGGCTTGCGATTTCCAAACAACCTTCCCTGTCAATTGTGTTCACCCACCCCATGTGTCAAATTCCACCCCTGTATGCATCGTGTTTGTCTTGTCTGTTTACCTCCCCAACCTACCTCCCCAAATATACCTACATCCCCTACTTCACATTCCACTCTCACCTGAAAAAACAAAATAAAAAAAAAGGGCAATCTGCTCCCACAAAAAAATTACACCCCATACATAGCTGCCCATTTCGCACACATGTCCGCCGGACATGTAAACTGATAATTATAATTGGCAGTACAACATACTCTGTTGTCCTCACCCCTCTCTCAGGGGTAGAAGGTTGCAAATTTCACACCAAATTACGAACATATGCACAGCTGTTGCTGGTAAAGAAATGGGCAGCTATGGGCCTTCCCTACACCCTTCCTGCACATCCCAGCTGGTTTCCCTACTGTCTTTCCCTATTTGTGCCCCCTTTTTCACCACTTTCCTATCTCCCCATTTTCTTTTCTTTCAAAGAAATTAGTGCGGGGGTTAGCAGGAGTAAGCACTTTTAAGCAGTAGTTAGCGGGGGTACGCGAGTGTGAGCTTGTGTGCGCTTAGCTAAGCATCGCTAAGCGTCACGCAAACCCACGCAAACCCGCTTACAACTGCTTAAAAGTGCCTTAGTCACTCTGTATGACAGGGCCCTTGTATTGTTCAGCAGCAAAATAAAACACACCTGTCAGAATCGAACCCCAGACATTGGGCTCTCCAGTCTGCATGAAGTAGCACTACACCACAGCAGATATACAACAACTTGGTGCCAAAATAAATATAGCATGCATTACAATGAGTGAATGTAAAGGGAGAATAGGAATGGTGTAACACAAATCATGTTCTGCGGCCCTTAACCAGCAAGTGTTGTGGAATTGCATGACATGACTGTGAAAAGAGAACCAGCCATGGTAGTAGGGAATAATGTTACAGTAGCACCTTACAAACCCCACACAGTATCAGAGCAGGATAAACACTGGTATATTTGAATAGGTCAGAGGCCAGACCTCCCAACAGTGACTGGTTTACAGGGATGGCCCTGATTTGCAAACAAATGTTAGCTGTGCCCCTCAGACACCCTGTGAAATGTAGTAACAGTAGGCAGAAAGGTGGGGAATCCCACTTAATGATAAATGTCAATAAGCGAGAGTAGACACTGCTTGCACGTCAGAAAAGTTGTAGTAATACATATGCTCAGAATCCCCCAAAAGTCACAACTGCAAAATATCTGAAATATATCACAGGTGTATCCCACTGATATGTACCTTTCCCTGAGGCTGTTCAAATATATACCTGAGAGTATCTAAGGCCTGGAAGAGTCAGAAACACACAGGCATATCAGCCTGTCTGCTGTTACACACTCTGCGAATAGCTGTAGAATGAATTCCACAAGCATGCCCTTATGTAGGAGTACAACACAGAAATATCAAATGATGTAGCCATGTACTGCTAGCAACCACCTGTGACAATGCCATTGTTCAGGTGCTGAAAAGACTGGTGTGGTGCACAGTCAATGAATACTGGGCTAACCTCTGTTTACCATCTGGATATGTCCACAGATGGGAGCTACTCAGACAGATTACTAGCCTTTATAGACTTATAGATACACTGCAACTCTGCATGTTCAGCAAGATAAACATCACACAATAATAAATAATGCACTCTGCAGTTCTGCACTCCTACCCAAAGCTACTATATACCAGTGTAGTCAGGCACAACCAAGGGTGTAGGTAGGCATACACAGTAGTGAAATATGTCCAGTTGTCCTGAGCAGACTGTGCTAATGTCAACACAAACAAACCACAAACTGTTCAGAAGTGAGTAATGTACTAATGACAGTATAGTAGTTCACAAACAGTGCATGTGCCTTATATTCATAATTGGTAGTACAACATACTTACTCCTTACCCCTCTCTCAGGAGGGAAGGTTTCAAATATCCCTCCTAATGTATTGCATATGCACAGCTGTCGCTGGTAAAGAAATGGGCAGCTATGGACCTTCTACACACCCATCCTGTACATCCTGAGCTGGTTTTCCCACTGTCTTCCCCTCTTTGTGCACCCTTTATCACCACATACCTATCTCCCCATTTACTTTTCTGTCAAAGAAATGAGCACAGGGGTTAGCGGGAGTGAGCACTTGTAAACAGTACTAAGCGGGTTTGCACCAGTGTACGTATGTGTGCGCATAGCTTAGCATTGCTAAGATATGATAAACTAAGCCAAGCTTAGCTTAGTATTGCTAAAGAAAAAGCTAAGCTAAGCTTAGCTTGGCATCGCTAAGCATCGCGCAAACCCACTTACAACTGCTTAAAAGTGCCTTAGTCACTCTGTATGACAGGGCCCTTGTACTGTTCAGCAGCAAAATAAAATACCCTTGTCAGTCTCAAACCCCACACCTTGGACTCACCAATCTGCATGATGTACCACTAAGCCACAGCAGATATACAATAACTTGGTGCTGAAAGAAATATAACATGCATTACAATGAGTGAATGTAAAGGGAAAATAGGAAAGCCATAGGAATACATTGCAAAAACTACTGTTGTATGCCAGTTAATTCTCTAATTCAAAAAGAAAGTACATACTCCCATGTATCCAGTGTTAGCATTAGGAGGTGTGAGTAAACCTACACACTGAGAAGAGTGTACTGGAAGAAGCAACAGTCAGGCTTCAGTACACTCTTCTCAGTACACTCTTCCAGTACACTCTTCTCAGTGTACTGGAAGAGTGTACTGAAAGAGGCAACAGTCAGGCTTCAGTACAACATGCATTTCATTGGCTACGACCCAGATTCAGATATGAAACATATACCAAACTTCTGACTGAGACAACAGTGTCCACAGCAAACAAGCATGGTCCCCACCTTGCAAAACTGAAAGGGCTACGCCTACCTAACCTATCATTTTAAAGCAGTGTCCTGAAATCACAGTGAGAACTGCAATTACCACACAGCAGGCTGCATGCAATTACTAAATGGTGGGCACCAATTGGTGCAGAGGCCATCACATGCACATGTGCAGATACCTAGAAAAGCAGCCTGTATCTGCTGTCCACACATGCAATAATATCATTGCACCAACGGGGAGAGTGAGAGCATGAGCGAGAGAGACAGAGACTGACAGATGGATACAAACAGGCAGTAGGAGACAGACACTGAAAACAAACAGCAACAAACAGAGGAAACCAAAACCAAATAAAAAAAAAATACAACAGACAGAGGTGAGGAATACAAAGGTAAGGTATGTAACAGATATGTATTTGCTGACATCCAAAAGATGTGTCTGAAGGGTACCCTACATACTGTGAATCATCCATATGTGGCAGCAGTCCGTATCTTTATGTACATGCACATTTGCATAGGGCAAGGGACATACTGCAACTGTTAGTGAAGGCTGGACGTATGTATGTTGTTGAAGGCTGCTATGTGCACATATGTATGTAGGTTGTAGTGTGTGGCATTGCAGACAGCAAGCATTGCCGGTATATGTCATGTGGTGATTAAACGCTGTGGGACTGAGCTACAGGCAGGGAGGCCTGCTACAGCTATACGGCCTGAGGACAGCAGAATGCATTCTGCACAACATTGTGCAATAGTATTACATAACCGTATGCCTCACAACTGTTGTATAATTGACATCCCCACCATGGAAGGTGGGCAGTATATGTGCCTATATGTGCAGCTATATGTACAGCAATGGAGGTTTAGATGTATGTGTACATATATATATATATATATATATATATATATATATATGTATATATATATATATATATATATATATATATATATATATATATATACATATATAGATATATAGAAATATAGATATATAGAATTATAGATATATAGATCTATATATAGATATATACATATATACATATAAAGATAGATATAGATATATGTAGATATATATGGATATATATAGATATATATGGGTATATATGGATAAATGTAGATATATATGATATATATGGATATATATATATATATATATATATATATATATATATATATATATATATAGATAGATAGATATAGATATATATGGATATATATGGATATATATATATATATATATATATATATATATATATAGATATGTATGGATATGTATGGATATGTATGAATATGGATAGATATGGATAGATATGTACAGATATGGATATATATGTATAGATATGTATAGATATGCATAGATATGTATATATGTATGTATATATATATATATATATATATATATATATATATATATATATATATCAAGAGAGAGAGAGACAGGGTCATATGTACTGCAACAGGTGCCTGTTGTCCAAGGCATGGACTGAACACCAGTGTTGATACTGCAGTGCCATACCCCATTCCAAAACACCTTGCGCAGTAACTGCCACATAGGTGGTAGCCTGCCTAACATTGAAGATGTCAGAAGGGAACATGGGACACAGGTGGACAGTAGGCTCCCCTTTGATAATCACAGTGCCACAGTAGTCATGTAATCTGTCTATGTGGTACTTGTCATCACAAAAGGTGTGTCATCTAGGGAAATATAGGTCGGTGTTCCCCTCTACTCATCACAATGCCCCATGTGGTATGTACCTAACATGACAACTACAGCAAGTGGACAGGCCACAGACATACCTAACAAAGAGTAATACTGCCCTCAAACACATGCCCTATGCAGACTGACTCACAAAACCACAGCTAGAGTGCATTGCATACCGCCCACCCAGAGGTTACCACTGCCAGACATACAGAGCTATGTCACTCCCATAGCAGTCAGCCAACCACGATGAGAACACCTCACAATCCCTCTGGGCTACATGACCTAGGGCCCTAATCCTTGTCACATAACTAAACAGCACATGCTGGAGGTACAGGTTCCTATCCACAAATATGCCATACTCTGGACTAAACCACCCAGCATTAACAAACAAGGCTCCTCATTAGCAGATGTCATACATACCCCTGATGATTGTTTTGAAGATAGGTAATATGCCCTGGGAGTCACCTCTTTGTATCCAGTTGACAGGAGCAAGTGAAATCACATTACATGTGTTTCAAAGGGCAGAGTAGCATATGGCTAGGCTGCTCTAGGCCCTAGGGCAAATAGCATATTACCTACCTATGACACAATGCACACACACTTTTTAGACCTGGACTAAATACATCAGAACAGTTATATTGAGAACCATGAATGTAAAATTTATAATATTATCAAGTTTATTTACATGGTTTTGTTATTTACACTAATGGTGAATTTTTTCAGGCCTTATAATTTTTTGCATATAACAGATATAATGTATATTTATATGCATGATGTGGCCTCTATACTATATTTAGGCTTGTGAAATCAAGTGATCATCATTAGTCAGTTTAACATGTATACATTAGAAGACATATATACATGGAATTATTTATAATTTTTATGTATCCCTATTAGTACATTTTTTGGGATACAGATATTTTTGATAAATATGTCTTTTCAAACATAAGTTTTCTTGGTTCTCTATCACTGATGTTGGTTCGATCAATATGTTTAATTTATTTAGATTTGTAATACATTTAAATTGTGGGGCATGGTCCTTTAAGAGGTGTACTATAAATAACATTCAAAATGGTGGAGCTTTTGTTGGTCTTCCATTTTTGTGCATTGATAAAGGCTTATATTAGCCGAAACCGGTTTGTTTGAGTAATGGTTATTACCATTGCTCATATGGTTTGATGGAACTATGATGGAATAAAGATTTTCGCAATTCTTTACGTGCTGGTCCGTTTTTGGTGTGTTCACTTGGTTTTTTTCAGGACCGTGCACGTTTGTCTCACGTGCGTGTTACTTGGGTTCATATGTGTGTGTACCTAACAACATGTATACTCTGTTACAGCAGTATGCCAGCTATATTAACAACCATGCACATATGTTAGGTAGGGGTATGGCATCAAAGACTAGGGTGGTTTACTGGTAATACTGCAAATGTACATGACATTCATTGCATTGGATGACATATTTCTTCATGCAGAAAATAAAGGGTGTTGCTCTGCCAAAATCCAGCAAACGCAGAAAACCAATAGCAGCAAACAAAATAACGAAGCTGGATACTGCTCAATTCAGTTGAAAGAAGTTTAATTCCAACAAACAAACAGTACAAGATGAGCGCTTTCGGGCAATAGCCCTTCTTCAGATAAAAACTTTACTAATAAAACATCTATTTAAATATATGTTTGACCAATCAGAATCAATAAAAAACCCGCCTTTTACTTAAGGTGGGCTTAAGGGGGACCACATCATTCAAGACTGGATCCCTATGTGCTGTTAACTCTAGTATCCATCTAGATTCGGCTAACTCAGTGTTTAATTTAATGTCACCCCCCCTATTAGTCAACCTTAAATTCTGATAGCCTAAATAAAAACTTATGCGTAGGGTGATCCCTTACATGCCTATACAAAGCGTTATGCTCATCACTATTCCTAATACTAGACATGTGCTGTAGGATCCTGACCTTTAACATTTGTTTGGTCTTCCCTACATAAAAACATGGACAAGAACTGCACTCAGCTATGTACACTAAATCAGTAGTCCTACAAGTAGCCCTACCCTTGAATAAAAACATTTTCCCATTAACCGGATGCCTAAATTCAATTCCCTTTTTTATAAGTCCACAGGCCTTGCAGGACGCACACGGAACAGTGCCCGCTCCTCCTATTGGTCTCAAATCCTTAACTAGTTTCTTCTCCTTGCATAACATATCTTTTAGGTTTTTATTCCTTTTATATGTAAACATGGGGCGTTCACCCATCATTTCTCTCAACCCTTCATCACTGGCAATTATATTCCAGTTATTACTTATAATGTCACAGACCCCTCTCATATCACTACCATAGGTGAGTGTCACCTTATGACTATCACGTCTAAGGGCATTATCTATATTTCTATTACTAGCGTTATCTTTTAGGTGTAACCATGGCCTATATTTATTACTTCTAAGGGGTTTATTCTTCATCATAATATCATTCACCAACTTCTCATTATAGCCCCTATTAGAGAAGCAGTCACCAAGTTGTTGGATCTCCTTATCAAACAATGTATTATCAGTGACAATCCTAGAAATCCTACTTATCTGACCTTGCACCACATTCGGAAAAGTATGCCTTGGGTGCATGCTATCATATGATAGCAGAGTGTTTCTCCAGCACTCTTTTCTGAACAAATTTGAAGATAAACCATCCTTGCCTTGACATAGGCTGACATCCAGGAAATCTATAGCTTCACTTGATGTCGTCACACTAAATCTAAAAAAACTAGTTGTAGAGTGGAGGTAACTTATAAAGTTACATAGATCATCCTTGGCCCCCTTCCATAAAATAAAAACATCATCTACAAAACGCAGATATATAAATAACTGTTTTTTCCAAGCATGGTCATTAAATACATGTTGTTTCTCCCATTGTGCTAGAACAAGATTTGCATACGTATTGGCACAGGGGGTACCCATGGCTATCCCCTGTGCCTGTCTATATATGCAATCTGCCCCAAGAAATATATTATTTTCTAAAACTAAACTCAACATTTCTAGTATCAACTCCACCTTGGTATTTTGTACCTCCAAGCTATTTAAAAGTGCTTTAACAGCTGAAAGACCATAGTCATTATTAATAACTGTAAACAAGTTATTAATATCTAAGGTAGCCATCAAGTAATCCCCTGTTATATCTCCTGCTTTAATGCTGCCTATTAAAGTTAAAAAATGTCCTGTATCAATCAAGACATGGTCCATTTTCTCAACAAAGGGTCTTAACGTGACCTCTAACCAAATGGATATATTCTCAGTCACCCACCCCCTGCCTGAAACTATCGGTCTAAGGGGTGGGTCTGATAAACACTTATGCACCTTGGGTAGAGCCTTAAAAACCGGTGTTAAAGGTTTATCTATAAACAGGAAATCAAATTGTTGTGACGTAATCAACATTCTATCACATAGCCCCCGTAACTTGTTATGGACTCTATCAATGGTTCTTCTAACTTCTACTGGATTAATTAAAACATAAGTCTGCACATCTGATAGCATGCATTTAATCTTGTTAATGTACCAGACAGTATCAAGCACAACAACCGACCCTCCCTTGTCAGCTTTTTTAATGGTGATATCTGTATAGCTACTAAGGTCAGCCAAAGCCTGTCTTTGTTCAGGGGTTAGATTATAAAACTTATCCCTATTACTTTGCTGAAAAAAACGTAACAGGTCGTGGTCACACTGATTAACAAATAACTGTAAGGCTGGTGTTAAAGCCGGTACAAAGCTACTAGGCTTTTTTAAAACAGTTCGAACATTAGCATTATTACCAAATTGCTTGCTAAGCATAAGATTACGACAAAATGACTTAATGTCAAGAATAACATCTTGATAGTTACATTGCTTACTGGGGACGAAAGTTAACCCCTTATTCAGCACTCTCATCTCATGCTCAGTCAAACGATGTGAAGATAAATTAAATACAACATCACCATAATCAATAGGAGTCAGTCTAGAGTCCGCCTTTTCTTTTGGAAATCTCTGTCGTCGCTGAGCGAACGTTTCCATGGCCCCTTTTTTCTCACCTGCACAGGTAGCATGTCCAAAAAATGGTCACGGGAGGGTCTGACTTTTGGCCGTGCCCCAGATGTAAAATTGTCCTCCTCCATAGTAGGATTATCGAGGTGCACAGACCCTTGTTCCAAATCGGTTCCTGCACTATCGGCCGTTCCCCCTTGATATGCAACTGGGGTGTTGCTGTTGTTAACCAAGTTGATTCCTGCTGCTGGCATAGCAACAGGATCTGCCAAAGCAGAACAGCTAGCTGGGTTGCTAGCCGAAAAGTCTAGGACATTTTCCTTACGCAAATCATGAGGAGCAGAAACGACGACCGTGTTATTCTTTGAAGACGCCACTGCTGCATTGGCCGGTGTCTTACGTCTCGTGGAGCCACTCCCCATCTGCTGCTGTTCATTCACTCTATTGGTGCCTTTTACAACTTCTGCCAAAGTAGATGATCTAGGCTTTTGCCAAATGAAAATGTTGCCCTTAGAGAAATCTTCGTAGTCTCTACGAAGTTTTCCCATTTTTTGTGTCCTTAGCTTAGCTTCGTTTTCGCTAAGGTTAGTATATAGTTCTTCAAGCTTCTTTTTACACCATACCTCTGTAAACTCATTCTCTAGTTTCCGTTGCAACTGCAGAACATCTTTTCTCAGATCAACAATCTCTCTAGCAAAAAAGTCATTTAAAAGCTCCATATAAAGGTAGCTGGTTTTTATATTAATTGTCTGCCGTCTAGCTAATAATTCAGGATATCTATCACCTTGGCTCGGCATACATAGTACTCGCATCCCACGAGGCACTATGCCATAATCAAGGCAAGCTTCCAGATGGAAAGTTTGCCATTGCAAACGCTGTAGTCTACTTGCCTTATAATTAAAGTCTCTCAAGTTGTCGTTTTCTGGATTTCTGTATTTCATTTGGGGTTATTGTTGCTATGCATGCTCAAGAAAATGCTCCATTGTCAGCCATTGAGAACATGGATGGAGAGAGCGCTCCACAAGGAGGTTGGTGTATGGAGCGCTTTGTCTCGTCTGAGAATCCATTGCTGAATTTGGGTTTCAGCGTAAGGCAAGGTACACAACAAAATGTGACTATCCCAATGGCTATGGATAAAACTTTTGACGACAACTTGAGAGACTTTAATTATAAGGCAAGTAGACTACAGCGTTTGCAATGGCAAACTTTCCATCTGGAAGCTTGCCTTGATTATGGCATAGTACCACGTGGGATGCAGTACTATGTATGCCGAGCCAAGGTGATAGATATCCTGAATTATTAGCTAGATGGCAGACAATTAATATAAAAACCAGCTACCTTTATATGGAGCTTTTAAATGACTTTTTTGCTAGAGAGATTGTTGATCTGAGAAAAGATGTTCTGCAGTTGCAACGGAAACTAGAGAATGAGTTTACAGAGGTATGGTGTAAAAGAAGCTTGAAGAACTATATACTAACCTTAGCGAAACAAGCTAAGCTAAGGACAGAAAATGGGAAAACTTCAGAGACTAAGATTTCTCTAAGGGCAACATTTTCGTTTGGCTAAAGCCTAGATCATCTACTTTGGCAGAAGTTGTAAAAGGCACCAATAGAGTGAATGAACAGCAGCAGATGGGGAGTGGCTCCACGAGACGAAGACACCGCCAATGCAGCAGTGGCGCTTCAAAGAATAACATGGTCGCTGCTTTCTGCTCCTCATGATTGTAGGAAAATGTCCTAGACTTTTTGGCTAGCAACCCAGCTAGCTGTTCTGCTTTGGCAGATCCTGTTGCTACGCCAGCAGCAGGAATCAACTTGGTCAACAACAGCAACACCCCAGTTGCATATCAAGGGGGAACGGCCGATAGTGCAGGAACCGATTTGGAACAAGGGTCTGTGCACCTCGATAATCCTACTATGGTGGAGGACAATTTTACATCTGGGGCACGGCCAAAGTCAGACCTCCGTGACCATTTTTGACATGCTACCTGTGCAGGTGAGAAAAAAGGGCCATGGAAACGTTCAGCGACGACAGAGATTTCCAAAAGAAAAGGCGGACTCTAGACTGACTCCTATTGATTATGGTGATGTTGTATTTAATCTATCTTCACATCGTTTGACTGAGCATGAGATGAGCGTGCTGAATAAGGGGTTAACTTTCGTCCCAAGTAAGCAATGTAACTATCAAGATGTTATTCTTGACATTATGTCATTTTGTCGTAATCTTATGCTTAGCAAGCAATTTGGTAATAATGCTAATGTTCGAACTGTTTTAAAAAAGCCTAGTAGCTTTGTACCGGCTTTAACACCAGCCTTACAGTTATTTGTTAATCAGTGTGACCACTACCTGTTACGTTTTTTTCAGCAAAGTAATAGGGATAAGTTTTATAATCTAACCCCTGAACAAAGACAGGCTTTGGCTGACCTTAGTAGCTATACAGATATCACCATTAAAAAAGCTGACAAGGGAGGGTCGGTTGTTGTGCTTGATACTGTCTGGTACATCAACAAGATTAAATGCATGCTATCAGATGTGCAGACTTATGTTTTAATTAATCCAGTAGAAGTTAGAAGAACCATTGATAGAGTCCATAACAAGTTACGGGGGCTATGTGATAGAATGTTGATTACGTCACAACAATTTGATTTCCTGTTTATAGATAAACCTTTAACACCGGTTTTTAAGGCTCTACCCAAGGTGCATAAGTTATCAGACCCACCCCTTAGACCGATAGTTTCAGGCAGGGGGTGGGTGACTGAGAATATATCCATTTGGTTAGAGGTCACGTTAAGACCCTTTGTTGAGAAAATGGACCATGTCTTGATTGATACAGGACATTTTTTAACTTTAATAGGCAGCATTAAAGCAGGAGATATAACAGGGGATTACTTGATGGCTACCTTAGATATTAATAACTTGTTTACAGTTATTAATAATGACTATGGTCTTTCAGCTGTTAAAGCACTTTTAAATAGCTTGGAGGTACAAAATACCAAGGTGGAGTTGATACTAGAAATGTTGAGTTTAGTTTTAGAAAATAATATATTTCTTGGGGCAGATTGCATATAGACAGGCACAGGGGATAGCCATGGGTACCCCCTGTGCCAATACGTATGCAAATCTTGTTCTAGCACAATGGGAGAAACAACATGTATTTAATGACCATGCTTGGAAAAAACAGTTATTTATATATCTGCTTTGTAGATGATGTTTTTATTTTATGGAAGGGGCCAAGGATGATCTATGTAACTTTATAAGTTACCTCCACTCTACAACTAGTTTTTAGATTTAGTGTGAAGACATCAAGTGAAGCTATAGATTTCCTGGATGTCAGCCTATGTCAAGGCAAGGATGGTTTTTCTTCAAATTTGTTCAGAAAAGAGTGCTGGAGAAACACTCTGCTATCATATGATAGCATGCACCCAAGGCATACTTTTCCGAATGTGGTGCAAGGTCAGATAAGTAGGATTTCTAGGATTGTCACTGATAATACATTGTTTGATAAGGAGATCCAACAACTTGGTGACTGCTTCTCTAATAGGGCTATAATGAGAAGTTGGTGAATGATATTATGATGAAGAATAAACCCCTTAGAAGTAATAAATATAGGCCATGGTTACACCTAAAAGATAACGCTAGTAATAGAAATATAGATAATGCCCTTAGACGTGATGGTCATAAGGTGACACTCACCTATGGTAGTGATATGAGAGGGGTCTGTGACATTATAAGTAATAACTGGAATATAATTGCCAGTGATGAAGGGTTGAGAGAAATGGTGGGTGAACGCCCCATGTTTACATATAAAAGGAATAAAAACCTAAAAGATATGTTATGCAAGGAGAAGAAACTAGTTAAGGATTTGAGACCAATAGGAGGAGCGGCACTGTTCCGCAAAGGCCCTGCAAGGCCTGTGGACTTATAAAAAAGGGAATTGAATTTAGGCATCCGGTTAATGGCAAAATATTTTTATTCAAGGGTAGGGCTACTTGTAGGACTACTGATTTAGTGTACATAGCTGAGTGCAGTTCTTGTCCATGTTTTTATGTAGGGAAGACCAATCAAATGTTAAAGGTCAGGATCCTACAGCACATGTCTAGTATTAGGAATAGTGATGAGCATAACGCTTTGTATAGGCATGTAAGGGATCACCCTACGCATAAGTTTTTATTTAGGGCTATCGTAAATTTAAGGTTGACTAATAGGGGGGGTGACATTAAATTAAACACTGAGTTAGCCGAATCTAGATGGATACTAGAGTTAACAGCACATAGGGATCCAGGCTTGAATGATGTGGTCCCCCTTAAGCCCACCTTAAGTAAAAGGCGGGTTTTTTATTGATTCTGATTGGTCAAACATATATTTAAATAGATGTTTTATTAGTAAAGTTTTTATCTGAAGAAGGGCTATTGCCCGAAAGCGCTCATCTTGTACTGTTTGTTTGTTGGAATTAAACTTCTTTCAACTGAATTGAGCAGTATCCAGCTTCGATATTTCTTCATGCATTAACTTGATATATACCCCCGGGGCGAGGTTGTGCATTGTATCCCAAACAGTGTGCCGACTACTGGTGTATAGTGGTTTGTTATATGGAGTGTGGCAGGCACTGTCAGCCAGTTGTGGGCTGAGCACTGATATGTGGTATTGAATGTGTGTATCCTCTGATAGACACATAGATGCTATATATGGCAGTTAAGTGATATCTGTACTTCATAATATTAAGTGTGCCACATGACATGCTCACACATATCGTTTAATTGTCTTCCAGGGTTATGGCTCATCAACATAATCCATCGTATTCAGCTGTGGAGGAGCAGGAAATTCTGAACAGCCTGGTCCAGCACTATAACCTGCTTTTTTTCCAGGGCCAGCCAGCACCAGCATGACTGTACTGCACTGTGGCAAGACCTTGTTTGTCGGGTAAATGACATAGGCATGCATAACCGGACATATGAGGAGGTACGCCATCACTGCAGTGATTTAATTAGACATGTCCGGCGGCGTGCGTCTGATATCCATAGGCAACAGCTTGCCACAGGTGGTGGGGCGGCCATACATCTCTCCTCACCAGAGTGGAGGAGCTGCTCCTAAGCGTGGTGGCTCCTGGCCTACAGCAACAACAGCATCACACATGTGTCATCATGGAGGCCAGAGCCACCCAGCAGGATGACATGGAGCGTGCAGGCAATATACCCTAGCTGTAGACTACCGTTACCTGTATTGTTAGAATATGCATATGTGAGATGTGTACTGTGTGTTTAGCAGTTGTGCTGCCTAACGTGTGCAATACTGATATTTGGAATAGTATCTGTACACCTGTGACTATTGACTGTTGTTCCACTGTCATTTAGCACACTCACAGTAGCAATGCCACAGTTGTGGCAACTGATAAACTGTGTCATATTCTTGTAGGTCCCTCTGATGTGACAGCAGGGCAGACGATACATGCTGGTGAGTGTGTTAACACTTTAATATTGGTAATGAAATGTGCATGTCATAGGTGAGGTGCAGGCCATGTACACGTAACACACCTACACATAATGCATGCTGTGCATGTTTGCTGTGAGACATCTCAGTAAAGTCAGTAGCTGCCTCAATCACATGCAATGCACAGTGCAGCAGACACAATTGTGGCAACACTGTACTGCACATTGGATATGCATAGTTGCTACAGCTGTACACAACAGAACACACTTATCATACGCAGTACACAAAAACATGCTACATTTGGCAATACCACACACCCGCTGTAAGGTCACACTTCAGTATGCCGCATGTCATGCACACACACATGATGTGCCTCAGGGGTAGAGGCCTATCATGGGGCTGTGCAACACTCTGCAACACATAATACAGTCATGTTAGGCAATGCTTCCTATTGGGCACCTCACACACCCATGTACAAGGTGGCTGTGTGATTGCGAACGTAGCCATGGCAATGCAGTTCAGGTACAGCATGCTAGGCGGTGGTCTTGCACACATTAGTAGCTTTGAGTGACCACAAGATGCATGTTGATGATGGCACAGGGTACTACACCCCATTCAATTACAGTGACCACAGTACTACTCATAGCAGTCATTGCTTTGCACCTCAATGTTGTGTGTGTGCAAACATATGCACCTATACACAATATGCATAGCATGTTGCGTGTGTGCTTACATATGCCAGTATACACAATATGCACAGCAGTCACCATCCAAACAAAGTGTCATATATATGTCCTGGAATGCTAGTGGGTGTATAGGTCACTTGACATGCATTGGGTATGTGTGGTGTTTAATGTTGCAGTCATGCAGCATGCCATGCCATATCTGGCACTGACATATCTGCAATATGTCCCACACTCACCATAACCACTGTGCACTGGCCATGTCGAGCATTGGGACTCCTTCACGTCAACATGCACCACACATCGCGTGTGTGTACATAGCATGCATGTGCTACACCCATGCCCACTATTATCTGCTATGGACACAGACACTGTACCCAGACATGGATATCTATGTGTCACACAGATAACACATGCAGCCATGGCATGTATAGCTGTGAGTGATGGTGCACAGGGCATTGCAGAGCTAATACTACCTGCACAGCAATGTTGTGTCCATGTACACATTGTGCTCCAGGGTGTAGCCAATCACTGAACAACCACACAGTTACATCAAAGCCATCCATATGGCCATTTAATAGGAGCGTCTACACTTGCACTGCATGGTCTTGTGCAACACATATTCTGCATACTGACACATGTGTGGTGACTGTTTACCTTGTGATACTGACACCCACCTTCACCCACTATAGAGTATGTGTTGGATTGCTGGTATGTGTGTGTATGTGCTGTAGTGAGGAGTGTATTAGTGTTCATGTGTGCATGTGTGCATGTGTGCATGTGTTCATATGCAGACCTTAAAGTGGGTTTCCTGTCTTCCTCTCACAGGGGCTGAGTTAGGGGTTGGTGAAAGCAGCAGGCAACCTGAAGCCACTGCCATGAATAGTGGTGATGATGAGACATGTATTTTGGCACAGGAAGGTTTGACAGGGTCTGTCGTTGGTCCACCAATCGACAGTACACAGCGTTCAACCCCATCTATGCACACACTCATACTGTCAATACATCCCTCACCACCAATGGCCATAGGCGAGGGACAGCATACAGTTGGCATTGGCCAGGAGAGTGTGGTACCCATGGCACTTGCATCCCCTCACAGCAGCCATAGCCATATTCATCGAATGGTGCCACATAGGCGGAGGTCCAGGGGTTCTCGGGGGAGCACCGCTGGTTGTATTGCCCCTGACAGGCGTGCCCTCACAGGTCTTACAACGTCCAGTATGTTCCGGGCTGTAATGCAGGCTCAGGCACATATGGAACGGTACACCAGGCAGGGACTTAGGGCACAGAGGGCACATTACACTGCTATCAATGACAGCATCCGTGACCTTGCCAGTGCCATCCGGACTTACACCGAGGTCATTGATAGACGTTGGGGGGAGACATTAGATGCCCTCCACAACATGTCTTCCATGAGCCAGGGCCGTGCGGGATGGTTGCAATGTCAACGCGGATGCATGCCAGCAACAGCAACAGCTGGCAGTGGTCGCAGATGGCCCACAGTTCACAGCCGCTCCCGTAGTGGCAGTGCCAACCCCAGCAATGCTGGGGCTGGCCTGTCCATTGACCATCCCAGTAGACCATGTGCACGTGGCTCTGGCCAGTCCCAGCAGGGACATGGGTCCAGTCGTCATACCTCTGCCTCTGATGACAGTACCCAGTCAGGGTTGGTACCTGATACTGTCCGTAGCACCCCTGCCAGGCACAGGTACTGTGTCCTTGGCCGGAGACGGTGATCTGTACAGCCTAGCAGGTACAGTCTGTGGCTGTCCCACAAACTACCGTATATGGCAGCCACATGGTGGAGCTGTGTGCATGCAGACACACACATATTAACCAAGCAACTACAGCTCACACATACACACACACATTATATCAGCATTGGCCCATGCTGTACTGTTGTCCCTCACACACACACACACACACACACACACACACACACACACACACACACATACAGACATGTCGATTGGATGGGGCAATATCAGGCTCTGGCAAACAACAAAACGCCCTGTGCTTATGATGATACCTGTGTCACCTCCTGTCATCTGAAACACTGATGGAGGAACAGGCTAACATGGTGCTGATGCACAGGTTGACACTATAGCAGTGTAGCAATAATAGCAAGTTGTCAACAAGGAAGTGTAATGACATCCTTGTAGGTATATCTGAGCAGACATTATGCATCAAAGCTCTGATAGTCAATGTAGCATTGTTTACACCACTGTTAGTTCTGAGTATGTATTGTCCACCCATGTGCCACTTGGCTGAAGTGTAATGTGTTGCCAGCATGTGTTAGTGAGTGGACAGTACATGTGTGATGTGTGCAGTACAGATTAGCAAGTGTACATCTGTGAACATGGTGGGTGCACACTGTCTGCATGTACGTGCATAGTGGACACATGGGATGTGTGGCATACCCTGTCGTACACATTGTTAACATCTCATAGTATCTTTCAATGGCCAATATGCATTCTACTACAGTTATGTACTAACATGGGTAGACATGTGTATGACATGGGTTGACACTATGTTGTGGGTGATACCATTAATATCTGTCAATGATTTGCAGTCTGGTAGTATACACAACCTCAACAGCATGACTATAAGCAATCATTGGATGATGTTCTGACAAATGACACACAGTCGTAGGGAACTCAGTAACAATTGGATCCTTCTGGTGCTACACTATAACACTAACCAGTGGCAATGACCGCCACCCAGTCCTGTGACCACACCTGCTTGGCTTATAGCCCCCATAGGTACATGCAAACACACTAGGGATGTGTCCATCCAAATCTGGAAATGCATGCATTGGCCTACAATGCATTCCCTGGATGGGATGCATATCCTACACAAGGGTATCATACAGACAGATACCTGTTGTCTGATACATGTTGTATAGCAGTAAGCCAACTACGGCATAGTCATCCTCATGTACTATACATACTATCCCGTCAGTACCACACAGGTGGTAGCCCTCAGCATGTATGTTGGGTACCAATGTGTACATACAGCCTCATGTTATGTCATGTGTCCCTTGGTATCCACATATCCATAGGCATTGTGGAGTC
This sequence comes from Protopterus annectens, assembly GCF_019279795.1. NCBI lineage: Eukaryota > Metazoa > Chordata > Ceratodontiformes > Protopteridae > Protopterus > Protopterus annectens. The sequence goes on along the minus strand of NC_056749.1, from coordinate 824,050,541 downwards.
CCAAGGTGTATCACATAAGACATTAGAGGCCTCAATGCATATCCACAAGGAAGTTGTACACCTATAAAGACTGTCCATTATTGGCAGTCTTTGTTGTGTATGAACATGTCTGACATATACCCCAGGCGTATACCCTCACTCACACTACTCTTAAGTAACTGTCATGGGTGTGTGTGCCACAGATGACCTTAGCCACAGAACACGACAGTGGATGGCCTTGTCACATACATACATATGTGACCTACGATCTGAGAAGCAGCAGCACAATCTGTCAATGTATTCATGTAGTATGCAGGCTTCACACCTATGTACTGATTGAGGGGACATGTACACATATATATTTGCCACCCAGATACCTGATGTGTGCAATGCACTTACTGTTGTAATCATAATATGTCATACCATAGTAAAAGCAAAACCCACACTGCATTGATGAACAGTGACACACACACAGTCAGTATTTGCAGGATTCATACCCCTACGTAACTATGTTATGATACTAGAGAGAGATGTATTAACACAACATGCTATTTGCTTTACTGGGTGGCTTCCCTTCTCTGGCTGTATTTGTAGGATGGTGAGATCATCAGTCTTTCCAAAGAGGAATGTACCTCTTTTAGTGAGTTTTCCCAGTTTCCAAAAAGGGAACATCTCTCAAAGGAAACTGCACACATACACACACTGTTTGCAGGATTCAAAACCCTACCTACCTATGTTATGATACTAGAGAGAGATGCATTAATGCGGTGTGCTATTTGTTTTACTGGCTGGCTTCCCTTCTCCTGCTGTATTTATAGGATGGTGACATCATCAGACTTTCCAAAAAGGAATGCACCTCTTTTAGTGAGTTTTCCCAGTCTCCAAAAAGGGAACACCTCTCGAAGTAAACTGCACACATACACTCACTGTTTGCAGGATTCAAACCCCTACCTAACTATGTTATGATACTAGAGAGAGACACATTAACATGGCACGCTATTTGCTTTACTGGCTGGTTTCCCTTCTCCTGCTGTATTTATAGGATGGTGACATCATCAGACTGGACATGGTGATGTGTGTACACTTTGTTTTATGCCATTCCAGGAATGGTCCATGTGGGTCAGCAGGTGTCAACAGCTTGACCAAGACCTCATAATCCTTACCTTGTGTGATCTATCTGTGGACACATTGACATTCCGTCATATGTCAACACATATTTATGCACAGCTTGTTGGTTTTGTGGATACTACATGTGTCTGGGATGTTGATAAAGGGCTATTCAAAGTCTATGTGACACATGTGTAGATGTGTTCATTGATGTATGTCCTGGTTGGCTGCCTTGCAAACAGTCTAGCATGTTTGGGAACCATGATCCACACATGAACATGCCACAGTTGGTAGGGTTGTGTGTATGTCAGCTTCCAATAGCTCTGTTTATGACTGCAACCATGATAGACTCCATGACCTTGCAGATCAGACTTCATAGGCGTACTGGACTTGACTTCCCATGGTGTGTTGTGCACCAACACTTGTGGGGAGTGCCATATGTAGCTGTGACACATTCAACGGTTCCACATCCTGTGTAGGGGGAGAGGCTCAGCTGACTGTTCAGGTTCAGGATCTGTTTGTTCTGTAGTTTGTGCATGACACATATTGGGAATCGATGTATTCCACTTGCTGCCATGCTTTTGGCAGTGGGGGTAGCTGTTCATCCATTCTACATGTGATATCTCCTTGTATGATGATATGGGCTATTGTCAGTGGGAGGTGGGTATGTACATATGGGCCTGTCTGTCAGGATGTCGGCATTGTCAGTCAGGTACAGTTGGCCCTGACTCAGGACATATATGGGTGTACATTGCTATTGATGACATAGCTGAAGGAGGTGTCATGATTCAGTCTGGACGCCTTCTCAGCTACTCTTTACAAAACACCAACAAACATGAGCATTAATCCCTGTTATACTCTTTTACATGCTTAACACCCTACTGATCCTTTTGTGATCAGGCTACAGAGTATGTCATCATAATATCCTGGCATGTCCAGGGGTCAGTTTCATGTGTACTCTCCAGTCCAGCTGGTGGATATTGTGATATTGACACAATGCCACATCTGCCTCATGTACACAGATAACCCTCTCCTCCTCCCGACAAACTCAGATATATGTGTGAGATGCACCTATATAGACATACAGGGTGCTGAACTCTCTCGACCCATGACTGGCACAGTCTATCAGGTATTGAAGGTAACCACACACACCACATATCAGTCTCATATATCCTCTAGCAACAGAAGTCAAACCACATTATCACACATAAACATACTCAGATGCTGTAAATGTACTCTGCCTAAGCAGCAGAGACCTCCAAAGCAGACACACACATAACTGCTACCCCACTACAATACCCACATATTACATAGTTCACAATGTCAGTGTGCCACACAGTCAGTGCTTCGGGCTAAACAACACACCTAATACACTTGTAATAGGCAACACTTATAGTCAGACACACTGACGTACCACTCATCAGCCCTAACAAGGGAATAGTCACTTTGGGCTGTCTGTCGAGTGCCAGGATCTGCCGCATAACACAGGCAGTCAGGTCTCTCCAAAGCAAGTACAGGACTGACACTATCATTGTCCATGCTGGTGTGTAAAACCTCAGACGTTACTCCCTGGACCACATGACATGATACATGGAGGAATACTCTGATCATGCAGCCCAGGCCAGTATGACCCTGACCTTGTCTAGCATCTTACACCCACCAGTTATGATGTCACAGTATACAGACACACATATCACATTTAACAGTTGCCTAACAAATTTGTTTCATTCATAGGGGATACAGTCTGTCAGCGTATGGTGACATGCTCAACATGCCACGTAGCTTCACTATGGACAGCTTGCACCTGTCACCCTTCGACTTTTGAATGCTGGCTAAGGCTCTTGCTACCACGATAGTGTCTTTTTTAAGCAGGGCTCAAAAGACAAACCCATCTCCATAGACATTACAGGTTAAATGAAACTAAGGGTAATGCTGCTCAACACCAGATGTGTTACCCTCATATTGTGGCCACTCAGGACTATCCTCAGTATGGAGGATAGCGATATCTGTGCACTAACAGACGCCTGGTTCAGGCTCGCTTATGCACACCAGCACTACCAGGTTATGTTTTATATCATGCTTTCTGACAACAAGACTTAGAACAGGCAACACAACTAGGGGGAGTATCCATATACATCACAGATACATACACCTCCGGGCACTGCACAAAGCATCACAGACCATACATATACAACTACCATTGTGCAAAACTGCCTTTCGGTTTGTTGCCTGCTACAGACCACCCTCCCAAACTCAGGAACACACTCGGCTTTCATGGGAACTATGGAGAATATGAAGGTCTCCACAAACACCATTATATTGTGTGACTTCATATACACAAATATTGACTGGGGGATACTACACAAGCCCCAACACCTTCACCCAACAGTCGCTACAATTTGTAGACTCATATGCTATGGCGCAACCAGTCAGCACAGCCACAAGGCGGAATACATATTGGACCTGATCATCACCAACATGGGGACTCTATGTTCCACACCAGTGATATACCCCCTCATTGGTAAGGTCAGAAAATACATGTATCTCACTGGACATACATATACCCTCCACACACCCATCCTGGGTAATCTTGGTGAACTTCTCATGAGCCAACATCTCACTTCACCAAAGCAAGGTGGTATCCTTCAGAGACCCTGAGACAGTGGCAAATACAGCTCACACTGCTGAATCCTTTACATACAAATTCTATGGACACCTAGTGGACTGCATGAATTGTGTTATCCCAAATAACAACAGGACTCACTACTCCAATGGCAGGGGACCTGTCTGGTAGACCCCAGTGATTAATAAGCTGTACAACGTCAGGAGAATGCTACTACATGATAGATCACAATCCCAGACTGGGAAGGCATCTGTGATCTGTACTAGCAGACATCTATGATCACTCATGAACTTTTCTAAGGGCCGCTTCTGCCAGAGAATTGCACCAGACACGTCGGACTATCACACAGCCTTTTTCAGTTATGTCAGGAACCTGGGTGGACACTCACTGATATGCTATGAGTTACTGCATACTGACTAAACGTACCCTGAACCCACTGGCATTGCCAACATCCTGGCAAACAGGTTCAGTGCAGATGTCTCCCCCCCATCCCCCCTAAGGAGCAACTATCCATCCCAACAGAGTATAACCTCCCTGACATCACACAGTAACAGGTGAGTGCTGCCCTCCCCAAAGCGTACATCACAGTATCAATGGAACCAGATGGTGTCCTGGCCTGCATCTTACACGAGCTTCATGACAGACGTAACCCTCACATTACATCACTGTTCAATATCGGAGTTACTACAGGATATGTACCAAAGGAATGTCGTACACTGACAGTGGTCCCACTGCACAGAGTTGGTGCCACAATGGACCACAGACAATATTGCCCTATAAGCCTAAATAGCCTGTTCTGCAAAGCTATGGAGCGTATTGTCATGGGACTCAAACACATATACATCGGGAACCTACAGACACTGTGTCCTACACATTTCAGCATTGTTGTGGGCAGATCTAGCTTCTTGAACCTGTTTGTATTCTTTAAACAGTTAACAGGTCCATCAACATAAAGACGGTTGTCCACACAGTCTACCTGAACCTTGCAAAACCCTTCAACACAATAACCCACTGGGCCATTATGCATAGGCTCACCAGCGTCGATATGGACACATATCTCACACGATGGATTGCTACCTGGATCAGGGATAGCACCCACATGGTCAGAATAACAGGTGCCATGTCTGATTATACACCAGTTACATGTGGCATCCCACACGGCTCGGTCCTGGGACCTCTCTTGTTCAGTATATATTTGTCTGACATACAGGCTACCACAGGGGGAATATGGCTGAACATGTTTGCGTTTGACTGCAAACTGGGTGCTGTGATCAACTCTCCAGCTGCCGCATGCATACTCAAACAGGGTCTCACAGAGATGGATGACTGGTGCCTGAGCCATGGCCTACAGCTAAATGCCATTAGTTGCATAGTCATCCCCTTTGGGAATAACAACATGCCCACACATTACCACATAGGTAGTACTCCATTACATACGGTAGGAGTTGTTAGGTGTTTGGGGACATGACTTGTTTGTACTGTCGCCTTTGACATTCACGTTGCCAAAGTGGTAGGACACACCTTCTATGTGGGCCACCTTATCCCATATGGTTTCACATCTAGATCGAGTGAGGTCATTGTGTCCCTATACACATCACAACCATGCTTGGTTACAATGCCACATTTGGGGTGTACCTTACCCGACACCTGCAGCAACTGTACTGGCCACAGAGGTTACTCACCAAGCAAATCTAGGGACTCACACAGATGCCCTGCACAGTTCGGATGCAGTAACTCCAGCTCTACTCAGTCGCTTACCACCTACTCAGATATGATGTGTGCCTGTTGCTTACAGATATACCCAACCCAGAATTACTGGACATACTCCACCTCAGGATATCCGACTCCCTTGGAGCTACACACTCCATGGACGTATACCTCAGCACAGATGTTAATAGGACATGCTGGAGGGACAGATTCTTATCCCAAAGGCTCCACTCACTCCAGATTGTAATCCCAGTTTCACATAGGCAGAGCCACCCACTGACCACCTACAGGAGACATCTTGACGACTGTATGGGTGATCGTATGTTTACCCCTGGGATATCTTCTGTGTCCCAGCTTGACAGAAGCACACTACCCTAAACGTACATGGGCTATCTTGTGTGACCTACTATTCACACACACAGTGTAGTAATCTGACAGGTTTGCAAATGCCAAACACACTCTGGCTAGGCTTGTACATGCCCTAGGGCAGATAGCCTAGTATTGACCTCTGAACCTATGGTAATGTTCAGGATGCACAATGTTTATTGCTGATACTGTTTGCAGGTCTTTATCGTCTTTGCTTTACCAGTTTCTATGAACAACTTCAGTATCTGCAGAACATATTTGATTATGACAGGGTTCCACTATATTATAGATGTGTCTGTTTTCATATAACTGTGTGCACAGGGCGGATTGCTGGATAGTGACAGGTTAATGGGTTAACACATGCAACTGCCAGATATATGTGGCCCACTGCTGTACTCAGACATGGCCTAAGTGTGTGAGCATGCCCAGTTCAGGCTTTCCGTGTTTTGTTGCCTGACATTTGTCTCATTTATTCAAGTGTGTGAGCATGCCCAGTGTAACCTTTCAGTATGTTGCTATCTGAGGTCCACTACATTTGTTGATGTGTGTGAACATGACCGATATTAACATTTATACTGTGTGTGTTGGAAGTCAGGTTCTGTTCTTACTGCAGGACTCACCTTTGTGTCATAACTCGACAGGGATTATGCTGTGCCTGCAGGGTTTCCATGGGATACTTTGCATAGACTTATCAACATTCCTTCATACAGGCTGACCACTGCAATACTGTCATGGTTTAGTGGTTCAGTACTTTGACTATAGTGCACAGTATCCTGGGTTTGAGGCCCATCACTGCTTTATATTTTCATACTGAGCAGACCAGACTGCTTAAGGGCCAGTTAAGCAAATATGAGCATGTTGGCTTTTGTTCAGCTATGCTCTACTTATACCAGGCTTGTCCGACATTGCTCAATATTCAACAACATTGCTGGACGTTGCCCAATATTACTCATCATTGACCACAGTTGTGCTAGTTGGTGTGTGCGATTTTGTTTGCATATACTGCATAGTGGTAAATGCTGTTTAGCACTGCTTTATATTGCTTAACACATGGCAATCATGCCTTAGGTGGTGCTGCAGGGCTGCCTATGTTGGATGCAGATACTACACTCCCTGTACATGTTTGAAAGCAGGTAGTGTCAACTTAGCCATCCTTTTTACTATATGTGTGAGTCAGAGAGAGGTATCATTTCCAGAGTTCCTACTGAGCCAATGTATGTGCTATGCGTTGCCTCTTTGCCAAGGCCAAAGCATACTGGGCACACCTCCTTCTGCCTACTGGGGCAGGCTCAGGTTGTTCCTCCTCCGAGTCACACTCTGCCTTTGATGGACTTGGCAATGGTGGGGGGCTGTTTGGCCCAGGCCTATGCTGGTCCTGCTGCAGCTGTTTTTGCAGGATCATATTATGTAGCATAACACATACCATGACAATTTGGGTACATGTAGTTGGTGAATACAGCAAGGCTCCACCAGATGTGTCCAGGCACTGGAACCGTGACTTGAGCAGACCAAACACATGCTCTATTACATTATGTGTTTGTGTGTGTGTCTCATTATGGCATTCCTGTTCAGGTGTGTGTGCGTTTCTGATGGGGGTCATCAGCCACGGCTCCAGTGCATAGCCAGCATCCCCCACTAGGTGACCATGTGGGATGTCTCCATTGGCAAATGTCTGGTACAACTGAGTCAGATGCCAGATATGGGAATCATGGTAGCTTCCAGGGCAGCCTGCACATGCATTCAGTATTATGCCCTGGGCATCACACATGACCTGGCAGTTGATGGAGGGGAAGCCCTTGCGGTTGAAGTAGACCCTACCCCGCTCGCCGGCTGGTGCTTTGATGCATATGTGCATGCAGTCTATTGCACCCACTACCTCAGGGTATTCCACTATTTGCTAGAAGAGATGCATATTGCTGGCCAATACCTCATGGGAATTGGGGAAATATACATGATCACCGACATCTGCTGACATGGCATCCAGGAACTGGTGCAGTACCCTGGATGCTAATGCCTGTGATATCCCCATCATATCACCAGTTGGTCTCTGGAAAGTACCTGTTGCTAATATTCTTAGGCCAAAACATACCTTGGTTTCAACTGGAATGGGTTCCCCTCTGTTGGTTCTGTGTGTGAGGCGTGGCCTGCACAGCTCAACAATTTGCTGCAGGAGGTCTCTGTCCACTCTATAGCACTCCACTATCTCCAGCTCATGCGGCCCCTTTTAGGTTACCCTGGGCCTGTACACTCTTCTCCATCTCCTCACTGTGGGTTGTCCAGCAGCATTTCCATTGTCACCACCATCAGCATGTTGCATATGTTGCCTTAAAACAGCAATGGCAGCCCGTTACATTTCTTTGTCTCAGTAAAGCTTTTTAAGTTTTTACTTCTATTAGCTTACTGCAGTGTCTCTTGTTAGAAACATAATGGACTGTTGTTTGCAGAGTTTTAAGTGCTAGGCTGGGCTGGGCTAGTGTACTGCCTGTGTAATTGCCTGATTCTGATTGTTTTCACCTGCTAGCTCTGCTAGTACTCCCTGGTAGCTTCCTACTATTTGTTGTGCTTCCTTTTTCCTTTCTGTTTCCTCAGGGGGGAGCACCGTGCGCACAAGCGCAAACATGTGCACACCAGCTAACACATGTGCACACATGCTTACACGGACTAAAACTTGCTTATTCGGGTTTAAACGCGCACACCAGCACAAACGCACTTACAACTCTTTAAACAGCCTTATACATGCTTACTCTGGCTTAAACACGTGCACTCACGCTTACATGCGCGCACTCTGTCTTACTCGGCTTTACAGATGCGCACACCCACACATGCACGCTCAGCAAGAAACTTTGGTGTTATCCATGGCATACACCTTCCATTTCTTGCCTTTCCCTAGCCTACCTGTTGAAACACCTCTTTCCATGATGTGTAAATGACAGCAGACACATGCCACTCTGCTCCAATGAGCTTCACTTCTTTCATACATACCCCCCTTGTGATGTCACCTATCTTCTACTCTGTTACTCCCCTTATCCTACTCCTACACTCCACTAACTGTGTTCATTTGGTATGTAAACTTGCAATTCACTATCCTAACCTTCATTTACATAGGATTGCCTACTAATGCTTGGTTACATCTCTTAGACTGAGCTTCCTCCCTTAGCAACCGCTACTCGGTGGCCATGTTGTCTTCAGCCTGCCATTCCCTTGCATTGTACATTAACAATTTAAATAAGATCCACATTCGGGGGTTTTAATTTTTAGTTTTCTGGGTTGTAGAGCGCAGCCCATTTGCGCGGCGCTGCGCTACGCTTAAACATCGAGAAATCGGAGAAAAAAATAATTATTTTTATTTTCATATTGCATAAGGAAACATTTCCAATGGCCGTATATTTGGCCATTGGCATGCTTCCTGCACTGGATGCAACCTTTATTTGGAGCTGTCATGGCTCCGTTTTGCTATTTGCAGAACGGTACTCAGTTGTCAACTGAGTACATTTCTGCAAATAACACTGCTCTTACTCGGACAGGTTCGGGTTTCCTGAATCGCAAATCTACCTCATTTGCATGCCTTTCGCCTGCAATTGAGATAATTTGCATATCCCAGCCCTGTCCGTGTAAGAGCCGTTTTAGGAGCTCTCTTGCACGCCCCTGCAGGCTGTTCCTGGATCTCTCGTCAGACATGATGGCTGCATGGAGTCTTACTCTACTCTTAGACTCCGTGCAAGCCTTCATGAATCCGGCCCATTGTTGGTATCCATAAATTACTTTTTGTATTGTTTCATTTCTAAAAATTCACTAGTAAAGTAAGATGCACTCAAGTCTGCGCATTGCAATTCGGTATTTTAAAAGTCGGCATTATAAGGTTTTGGTATTATTACATTCGGTAATTTAAATGTTCAGTGTTTTGAAAACTTGAGATTTTGGTCTTGGTATAGTGAAATTCAACAGAAAGTATATGTATATATATATATATATATATATATATATATATATATATATATACTGTAGACATAAATATAGTAGTGTACATATTTAAATTAGTATATAACTATATATATATATATATATATATATATATATTTTTTTTTTTTTGTAATACATATACTGTAGTAGTGTACATATTTAAATTAAGAGCAACTAATATAAATGGATGTAAGAGAGTTAAAAAAGAATTTGGATACCAGTTTGGATGGGATTCCTATTCAGACTAGAAACTTTAAGCTCCACATTAGGGGCATGGTTTAGTTCTAGCTTGGTCATTCTTAGAATTAGTAGTTCTTTGAGTTTTGTGTATTTGTCAAACAGAATGAATATTCTTGCAACTCTATATGTTTTGCTTGTATATAGCCCTTATTCCAAAGATATAGGTTATTTTATTACATAGATCATAGATTCCTAATTAGTAGCATGAATATGTCTAATAAAAGATGCTTTTTTTTAAAGAATGTTTAGTTGACTGTAAATGGCTTCAATAGTGGCAATAACAGAAGTAGTTTGTTTAAGGATTTAGAATGCTTAAAATGTGAGAGGCTTTTCTACTGGAAACTGTTTTATTTGAAGTTTTTATTAGCAGATTGAATACACAGTTTGCAGTATTTCTATATTTAAGGAAAAGGGAAAGGCTACAAAATTATTAGAGGGGGGAAAAAGATAGTAATGTCTAGATCTACTGATTCAAACAATAACACAGTGATCTGCTCCTTCTACTGCCACATCAAAAGATAGTAATGACTCGAGCTACTAATTCAAAC
>NC_056749.1:823987511-824035011 GCF_019279795.1 Protopterus annectens | reverse complement strand
CTCTGCATAGGTAACCATATACTGCTTATTGAGTGCTGCAACTCACTAAAATCTAATTTACTTTTGTTCATATTATGTTGATGTTACCACTGGTAAACTGTTTTACTTTTCACTGTGTAAATACTTTTGTATGCTTATGTACTCTCCTTGCAAGTTTGTCAACTTCTACAATGATTATGTTTATAATTTTTACTGGAACTTTTCTCCCCGGGGCTCCACTGAAAAAGGACCTGTGTCCAGTAGGACTTTCCTCGTAAACAAATGTAAAATAAATAAATAAATATTCGACTTACATAATCACATATTACCGTCATTTAGAAATTGTATATATCACTATCCTGAGATAAAAAAATATTGTCCCTGGGATTCAATAAACTCTGTAGGCTTTGCACAAAGCCTCCATGGAGTTGATATGTGTGTACGGTGATGCGTGGTGAGCAGCAGTGCTCATTGCATATTCATGCCACACACCACATCTAAACATAAATAAACAAGGTTTCAAGACTGGCAACAATGTTGCCAGCCAGAAAACCATCTAAGTGAACATGGATAACACTCCTATTTAAGTCAGAACACTGACAGTCCCCGGTTTTGCAGAGAATGCCACAGTGATCACCAGGGCTCCAGAGATAGCTCTGTTTTAGTGCAAGACATCTGGACAAAGGCCAACATAATAAGGGGACAATGGCTCAGAAATACGGACATATTTGACATATTTGCCCTATAGAAATGTCCTAGAATAATCAGGGGTTTGTGTTAAGACACATGTTCTGAAAGATTTGAAGTCTGAAACTCAAATGTATGCAACACTGAGTCACATCAGTTCTGAGATCATCCCAGTGATGTGGCAGAAAGCCACAAATTTTCTAAGAAACACACCTGGACATTCTGTGAAAATCTGGACAGTTGAGAGGTATGAAATTATATGGTCCACAGTACAGAATAGTGTATCTACAATGCAGAGTATTGTGAAATCCCATTCCTGGCATTCTGTACTGAAGTTGTGTAAATGATCTGTAAGGGTGCTTAGACTGCCATGTAAAATAAACACTCATGGAAAGTGTGTGTATTGAATAGAGACACACAGATGAATTGTAGGAATGAACACAGGGAATGAGGACAGGTGAAATATCCAATTGTACAGCAGATGAGGGCATGTCAAAAGAAGATGGTTGTAGCAGCAACACCAATCACATATCAATATGGTTACAGTAGGGACTACACAGTGAAAATGTGTATTATGTGACTGTCACACAAGATGCCATAACAATGGGGAGGATGTCTGTGTGAGATAATCATCCTTACATGAATAATCCAGGAATGGTGAGGATGCAGGGAGTAGAGGTGGCAAAGGTAGATGAGTTTAAATACTTGGGATCAACAGTTCAGAGTAATGGTGAGTGTGGAAGAGAGGTGAAGAAAAGAGTACAGGCAGGATGGAGTGGGTGGAGAAGAGTGTCAGGAGTGATTTGTGACAGACGAGTACCGGTAAGAGTGAAAGGGAAGGTCTACAAGAGAGTAGTGAGACCAGCTATGTTATATGGGTTGGAAACAATGGCACTGACAAAAAGGCAGGATTCAGAGCTGGATGTGGCAGAGGTGAAGATGTTAAGATTTGCACTGGGTGTGACAAGGATGGACAGGATTAGGAATAAGTATATTAGAGGTTCAGCCCAGGTTGGAAGGTTTGGAGACAAAGACAGAGAGGCAAGATTACGTTGGTTTGGACATGTGCTGAGGAGGGATGCAGAGTATATTGGGGAAAAAGATGCTAAGGATGAAGCTGCCAGGTAACAGGAAAAGAGGAAGGCCTAAGATAAGGTTTATGGATGTGGTGAGAGAGGGCATGCAGGTGGTTGGTGTGACAGAGCAAAATGCAGAGGACAGGAAGAAATGGAAACAGTTGATCTGCTGTGGTGACCCCTGACGGGAGCAGCCGAAAGAAGAAGAAGAAGATATGAATAATCCAGAGGACATCTATAAGGGTCTGACATATAATTGGGGTAGTGTGTATATTTTGAAGTTGTGCAAACTGATTTGCCTGCATATGGGTGTAATCGGAGCAGAGGTCTGCAGCAAGTGGGGCACAAGTAAAGGCTCATGGACAACATTAAAAGAAGCAACAACAATCATGGACAATATCAGAATAATACCACCAGTAATCCCATGCCTCTGACATAACATATATGATTTAGAGTGATCAGAGATGATTCTGCACAAACACAATTGTACAACTATTATGACATGTCCATACTCCATGAAGGTACTCATGCACACTGTCCTGGTACCATAACATCTGCTGGAGGTGTTAGGAGGGTCACTGCCATACCTATATGCAACATTACGAGCAATGAGCAATACAGACTAGCTGACTGGTGTGCATGGCATATATATATATATATATATATATATATATATATATATATATATATATATATATATATATCTACGGCACAGTCCACACTATCACAGATGTTCATGCCATTAATGTTGCCACACACCTATGCATGTACTGTGTGCATTACCAGAACAGGTAGCACACATGCATCTGGTGTAAGAACTTGATGGGGGCTCCATACCATCACACATTAATGTTTATACCACAAAAAGAATATCTAGGTATGACCAGTAAGCTGTGTGACATCTCACTGTGACAAAGGTGGTACATATCAATTAATCATCACTGGAAGATGTGTAGGGAGTTGCATGAAGGAGGATGCATTGTACTCAGTTACTGGTGTGATGAAGGCTGTGAACTATGGAGGTATTATGGCATCTGATGTTGATGTCCTTCACATACTCAGTACTTGTGTTACATACAAAGGAGTATTCAACACTGTGACCTCATGCTTGCAGATGTTCCACTTACCATCTTCCTCAGGACACAGGTAACATATCTATTGGTCTAACTACAGGATGTGATGTCTGCATTATACCTGGGTTGTGTGTTCTGATGTAACAAATCCCCACAAGTTTTCTTGTCATTGCAGGTGTTGTCATGGCTGTGGCAGCAATCCTTGGTGTGTGTTGATACTGTCTGTATTATACTAATGTCACAGTTAGAGTCAATAATTGCCCAAACTCTGTAGTCCTTCAGGCAGCTGTTTGGACACAGGATTTGTATGTCATCTGTGATGTCCATCATGTAAATAATGGACAGGAAAGGGCTTATCAGACAACCTTGATGTACAAACCTGATCACTGGACCTGAGATGTTGGTCACTTCAAACATTTCAACATTGAGATGCCACATATATGATACACTGGAATACCCGCATGGTGAAATGCCACATATATGATACACTGGAATACCCACATGGTGAAATGCCACATATATGATACACTGGAATACCCACATAATGAAATGACACATATATGATACACTGGAATACCCTCATGGTAAATTGCCACATATATGATACACTGTAATACCCACATGGTGAAATGCCACATATATGATACACTGGAATACCCACATGGTGATATATCTGTTTATGGCCACATATGACAGTGTTGACTGAATACCTCAGTGTGCATTTGTGTCAAATGCCTTGGCCTGGTCAAAGTCAATAGGATGATAGTGTTGTTGTCATGCATTCCATCAATAACCTCTTTCAGGACATCCATCAGATGTAACAGACATAATTTAGCATTAACAACCAGGGTATTACTAGGGTCCATTTATAAAAGGCCCATGATGGCATGTTGGTCTTCTTCACAGCTGAGGAGAGTTAGGATGTGTCTATACATACATGCGTCAGGTGCTGCCCCCAACTCAGATGGATGCATGTTGATCTATACCCTTCTATGGGAACATAGCCCATGTGGAGGGTGTGTTGAAGTGTCTATTCAACCATATCAGGAAGGTGTATGTGCTGAGTGAGGAGGTGTTAGCTTATGTATGTTTATATGCATGTGTGTGAGTGCGTGTGTGTGCGTGTGTGTGTGTGTGTGTGTGTGTGTGTGTGTGTGTGTGCGTGTGTGCGTGTGTGCGTGTGTGTGCGTGTGTGCTTGTGTGTGTGTGTGCGTAGAAGTGTGTCAGTATCTGTACTGGCATGAATTCAACTGAATAAATTAATATAAGTATGCATATTTGTGTGTGTGTGTGTGTGTGTGTGTGTGTGTGTGTGTGTGTGTGTGTGTGTGTGTGTGTGTGTGTGTGTGTGTATGTGTGTGTGTTTGTGCATGTGTGTATGTTTGTATGTACCTGAGATGTTGTCACAGCCCATTGATTCTGTGTGATAGGCTTGGATGAAGGCAAAACAGTGCATACTGCCTATCTTGAGCTGTCCTTGGGTTCTGACACAATTCCCCAAGCAGGTATCATTGAGAAAATCTCCTAGCTGGGGATTAACCCTTACATCACTAGATGGGTAACCAATTGGCTCGCCGACAGAACACATACTGTGAAATTTGGTGAATCAACATGTACCAGTAGAGCTGTCATGACTGGTGTACCCCAGGGGTCTGTGCTTGCCCTTTACTGTTTGAAATCTATTTCTGAACGTTCAACAATGATGCTAGCATACAACAGGAGGGGTAACAAAGACAAATGACTGGTGATGAAGCCACATGATCTATAAACAATTGCAGGCTTTATTTTGTCCTGAAAATGGAATTCCATGTTAATGACATCATTGGCAATAGTCCTGCTATGCTGACAGCACTGGGAACACATGTAGATAGCAATCTGAACTTCGACCACCAAGTGTCCACACTGGTATTGAAAGCCTATGTTGTGCATCTCATAAGTCACGCCATCATATTCAAGTCTTAGGACTGTATGACAGCACTGTACTCAAACCTCATCAGATCACTAATAGAGTGCGTAAACATTTATAAGATATTCCCTACATTGATAAACTACATCACAGCGGCCATGAAGCAGTGAAAAAACACTTTGCAGTTAAGCCATGATAAAGGGCACATTATTATTCCAGGGCTAAAAATTCAAAAGGGATATTTCAGGGTGACTATCTGTCACCACTGCTGTTTTTCCTTGCCCTTAACCCATTAAGCTGTCTGCTTAACTGATTAGGTCATGACTATAATTTGGCTCCCAGAAAACAACAAAGTGTAAAGACATCTCATCTTCTCTTTTAGATGATTTAAAACTCCATAGCTCATCAGATGAGAAACTGAAAGCACAACTGCAAGTTTTTAAAACCTTTTCAGATGATATAAGAATGTCATTTGGTCTTGATAAATGAGCAAAAGCAACCTTTAAAGCAGGAATCTGCAGCACCAAGACAACATCAGTTTGAGACAAGAATGTGATATAAAAGAACTTGAGCAAGAGGGAGTGTATAAATATTTGGGAATTGATCAAGGATCAATAAAAAAACATGAACAAATGCAAATAAAACTCAGTAAGGAATATTTTAGAACACTTAAATTAATCCTGAAAACAGCATTGACATCTAGGAATAAAGTTAACACTATAAACCAATCTGCTCTTCTTGTCCTAACTTACAGTTTTGGTGTGACTGACTGGCCCCAAAAGGTGTTGGATAGATTAGACAGAAAACAAGAAGGATGTTTCATGCTCATCAAATGATTTATAAAAATCAGTTCATACCAAGATTATCTATTCCCCATTCTGAAGGAGGTATGGGCCTCTTTGAAATTGATTACGTGCATAGATCTATAATCATAGGACTGCATGCATATCTGCTGACCTCACAAGACCCAAACATAGTGAAAGTTGTGAAACATGAGGAGAATAAATCTAAGATGACTTCGCTGCTTAGTTTAGCAGAAGTATATATATCAAGCGGTAATGGAAATCAAACCAGAAGCAGATAAAAATAAGACAGCAACTGAATGTGCCCAAAAAAACAAAAGGAATAAGGTGAAGGATCAGATGAGAAGGCAAGAAAGGTGGAATATGCATAAACCTAGTTGCAAGTATAGAAAACTCCTGGAACAACCTCATGTTGATCAGGACTGAATGCAGGAATGGTAAGGAGAGGTGAATTCAAACCAAAAGATGAAAGGCTAATATTGGTGGCCAAAGATAGTGGCTACGTACACATTGGTATACAAAGTCCATTAAACATGTGGGAGAAACAGTCAAATGTAGGTTTTGTAAAATCGAATTGGAAACAGTTGCACACCTTGTTGCTGGTTGTGACATACTTATGACAGAAGGACTATATACTGAAAGGCATAATAATGTGGCAAGACTATTGCACTAGGGATTGTGCAAATGCTATAATACTGAAGTAACTGAAAAACACTGGAAACATGAGCCACAAAGCATCATAGAAAATAAGGAAGTCTATACCACATGGGATCACCCATTGCCAACAGTTCAAAAGACAGAAGTGAGCAAACCAGAAATAGTCGTCCATGAAAAGAAGGCAAAAGTAACACTGATCACTGAAATCACTATTCCCAGTGACTACAGTGTCTTGTGTACAGAGAGACACAAAGTCATAAAATATCAGGATTTGCAGGCAGAAATTAGAACAGTGTAGAAAAAAGATACCCAGGCAGTTCCAGTAGTAGTAGGAGCAATAGGTCTTATAAAAAATAATCTACAATCATATTTAGATATGTTATTGATACATGTAACTCCATACGAACTGCAGAAATGTCATTACTGGGCACATTGTAGGTGCTGCAAAGAACACTTCTGGCTAACATCAAAGACTGAAACAATACTAATTTCATGAACTTTAATCATACTTTGACTTAGGGATGGGGTCCATTCCAGTCGTGCTAATAGAAATGCAAAAGACTCAACCTTCCTCAGGAAATACCATCAAATATAACTCCCCCTACTATCATTAGGGAACATGTCCTTAATGTTCTCTCTAAGACCAAAAACACTGCATCAGTGGGCCCAGACAATATCCCAGGATGTCTTCTAAATAGCATGAAACATGACCTATCAGGACATCTAGAATTATTATTTAACTGTAGCCTCCAAACAGGCTTCATGCCTCATGAATGCAGAACAGCAACAGTCATCCCTCAGCACAAACATGGGCCATCTACAGACCCTGGAAACTACAGACCCATAAGTCTCACTAGTTTTATATGTAAAGACATGGAAAAATTATTATGGAAATGATCAATAGAGATATAGTAAACCTCCAGACACTGGATCCAACCCAGTGTGGTTTCATCAAGGGCAGATCATGCCTACTGAATCTGGTGGACTTCTTTGAGAAGGTAACCAATGCAATGGATGAGGGGAAAAATGGTTCACACTAACTACGTTGACCTGGCCAAGGCATTTGACACAATACTACACTCAGGCATTGTTGACAAACTCAGAAGGTTAGGTACAAACTCGTATGTCACTCAGTGGATAGCCAATTGGATCACAGACAGAACCCAGGGAGTTAGAATTGGGGAGTCCTCTACAAAGATGCCAGTTTCAAGTGGAGTCCCTCAGGCATCAGTCCTTGGACAGCTCTTTTTTGGTATTTACTTCTCTGAAGTCAAGGTGAATGTCAGTTGTTTCTGGCTGACTAACTTTGCAGATGATTGCAAATTAGGAGCTGTCATTGAATCCCATACTGACACAAATGTTCTCCAGAAGGGGCTGACACAGATACACAACTGGTGTCAGAGCCATGGACTAAAACTAAATGCCAAGAAATGCATAATAGTATCCATTGGGAAGTCATCCATCCCTGGTAACTACCATATTGACAACACACCCCTTAGGGCTGACCCAGTAGTCAGGGACTTAGGGACACACATAGATAGTAATCTATCCTTTGACCATTATGTGTTTACAGTAGTGACGAAATCATTCTATGTTTCCCAACTTATAAACAAAGGTATGGCATCTAAGTTCAAGGAAGTCATTGTTCCATTGTATTCAGTATTCATCAGACATATCATTGAGTATAATGCCCCTTTGGTATGTACCTAACCAGTCATATCCAACAATTGGAATGTCCACAGAGGCTGCTCACTCAATGAATACAGGGCATAAGTAAAATGTCCTGTGCAGACTGCATCAAGGCCCTAGCCCTGTATTCTGTCTCCTACAGGCTTTTGAGAGGAGATCTATGCCTGGCTTACAGGACATTGTCAGATCCCCTCTGATGGACCTCTTGCATATCCACAAAACAAACAGCATCAGAATTACCCATTCTAAATATGTAAACCTTGCTTGTGATATAAATAGCACCTGCTGGTGAGACAGGTATGTATCGCCAAAACTACCCCATTTATGGAACAGGCTCCCCATTCATGTGAAGTAGAGTTCCTCCCTAACCTAATTCAAGTGCAACTTGGACAATTGAATGGGGAACAGGGAATTCATTGCTAGTTTGGCACCTTTGTCTCTAATGGACACAGACAACTTGCAAATGGATAATCTTCCAGGCCACTGCTTGTAAACGTTTCATCTCCCAAACCCCTGCTTATATTTATCAACGGTATCAGAACTTGTTAGACATTTGGGATGTATGGCTAGGCTTAAAAAAGCCCTTGTGTTCGTTAGCCTAGTAAACACCTATGAACCTAAGTATAATGCTCTCTTTTGTATGTAGCTTACCAGACACATGCAGCAGCTGGAGAGACCATAGGGGTTTCTCACCAAGAAATGGCAGGGCCTACAAGTCATGCTATGATGTATGTGGATAGACTGAAAGTCATGCCACTGTAATCTGTGTTGTATAGGATTAAATGACATCTGCCTGGCCTCCAGGCCAGCTTCTGATTATGCCCTGCTGGGAATCATGCATATACACAAATCAGATACATCTGATGACATCAGCAGTGTCTGCTGAGGAAAATATGGTAATAACAGTGTCCCACATGCTGGTGTAAAAGGCTTTCTGTAATCTCAAGCAACAGCACAAACACACACACACACACACACACACACACACACACACGCACACACGCACACACACACACACACACACACACACACACACACACACACACACACACACACACACACACACACACACACACAAGCACAGATACACAGTCTGATACATCTCCACACATACCCATCAGTGAAAAAACAACCCCCCCCAAAGCAAATCGTACTCAAGGAAGAACACACTCACACACACACATGCCCTAGCACTCACACACACACACACACACACACACACACACACACACACACACACACACACACACACACACACACACACACACACACACACACAAATACTCATACATATATTCATTTATTCACCTTCATTCATACCAGCACAGATACTCACAGACTTCTTCACACACACACACACACACACACACACACACACACACACACACACACACACACACACACACACACACACACACACACACACACACACACTTGATTGCAGTGAGAATAGAACCCTTACCCATCTAAATACACAGACTACAGACCTCTTTATTTAAAGCAAGTTCCACAGCTCAAGTCTAACTTAGAGTGTCTCAGACAACACTTTATAATTGATGACACCAGTCATGTCTGTTGAGGATAATATGATAATAACAGTGTCCCACATGCTGATGTAAAAGGCTCTTTGCAATGTCAAGCAAGAGCACCCCCCCACACACACACAGAGATGACTACAGTGAGAACAGAACTCTTACCTCTCTAGGTGCACAGACTACAGAACTCAGTACTTTATGCAAGTGACACATTACAAGTCTGACTTTTATAAGACTGGAGGTCAGCTTAGAGTGGATGACATCAGCATGGTATGTTGGACAGAAAATTTTGGGAAGCCTTCATGAAATGGATGTGTAGGCATGTGCAATTATCAAAATACTGTCAATCCATGGAATTGGAGGGATAAGTGCAGGAGACACACTTCTGCTCTTCTGACTTGAAATACCCCCCCCACACACACACACACACATACACACACACACACATACACACACACACACACACACACACACACACACACACACACACACACACACACACACACACACACACACACACACATACACACATACACACACACGTGCACACTTAACTGGAATGAGAACAGAACCCCTACCTATCTAAGTATGCAGACTACAGAAATCAGTACTTTACACAAGTGTCATGAAACAAGTCTGACTTTTATAAGACTGCAGGTCAACTTATAGTGGATGACATCAGCAGGGCATGTTGGAGAGATGATGTTGGGAGGCGTGCATAGGTTCATAGCTTCATATGTTCATAGGAGGTTACTAGCCTAATGGCCCTAGTGAGTGTACAAGCCTAGCTGTGTAAAAACACAAGTACCCTTACTGAGCATAGTTAGATGGCCATTGTTAACGTAGTGATTTTGTGATCAGTGATGAATAGCTATGCCCATGAGGGGCATAGATGCCATCCCAGGGGTGAATTTACAATCACCCTCCCAGTTGTCAAGGTTGCACTTGAATAGGGTCATTGAGGAACACTGCTTCACATGCATTGGGAGACTATTACAGAAGATTGACAATCGCTAGGACATATATGTGTTTCCCCAGCATGTTTTGTTTATGTCACAGGCTAGGTTGAGATCCCTGGACCAAACAATTATTGTCCCATTTGATTTGCAGATGACCAGCATTTCCAGTAGGGCAGGGACTGAGACTGCTCTGTAGGCCAGGCATAGGTCAACTCTCAGCAGCTTGCATAATACTGAGTACAGTGTCAGGTCTTTCAGTCTTTTCAAGTATGTCATGGTTTGGAGGCCTTGGATTCACCCAGTCACAAACATCTGTGTTTTCTCCAGTTGCAGCAGGTGTCTGGTGAGGTACAGACAAAAGGGAGCATTGTACTCAATTAGTGGTCTGATAAGGGAGAGTACTGCAGAGCTATAACCTCCCTGGTCTTTGATGTGATGGTCTTATTTATGAAGTGTGCAGTGTAAAATGTGTGTCTCACTACTATGGGTACATAGTGATTGAAGTGTAGATTGCTATCAACATGTGTTCCCAAGTCTTGCAACACTGTGTTTGAGCTTAGAGGGGTGCTATGTAGATCATAACTAGCAGGGGTACTTCATTGTCAAAGGGACAATGAGGCATTTTTCGCTTTAGGGTTCACTCCATGAGTTTGGCACCAATTATTTGTCTGTCAGCCCCTTATGTAATATGCTAACATAGTCGGGGGACTCTATATGACTGCATCCAGTTGACATTCATCTGCACATCTGGTAAGCCACAGGCCATCTACCTTTACCTGGACTTCAGAGAAATAGTTTCTAAACAGTTGAGGGCCCAGCACAGATCCTTCTGGTATTCCTCTTGTAAGTGGTCTATTGGTGGAGGTGCAGTCCCCATCTTTGTCAGCGTGAGTTCTCTCCATGAGCCAGTTTGCTATCCATCTAGTAATGTATGGGTTAATTCCCAGATAGGAGATTTTCTCAATGATACCTGAGTGTGGGATAGTGTCAAAGGCCTTGGATAACTCATCATAGGTGGTATGTCTTGTTATCCTTCATCCAGGTCTTTGGGGTGAGTATCAAAGAAGTTCACTAGGTTTAATAAGCAAGATCGACCCTTGGCAAAACCAATATGGGTCAGGTCAAGTGTGTTGAAGGTCACTTATGTCTCTGTGGATAAGTTCCATGCTGATTCTTTCCTTAACCTTGCAGATAAGGCTTTTTAGACTTATGAGTAACTAGTGCTAGTTCTGCATGTTAACAGATTGATGTGCATTGCATAAGACACAGCATTTGATATTAATTTCTGTAATATAGGTGATACATGTATGGAAAAAGTGCTGAGGCACCTGGGTTACAGTCCTTGGGAGGCATCACACAGCTGTATTGCAAATATGTGATATATTGTTAGATAGAGCCTTCACTTTGTTATGTTTCCACTTGTAATTTTATGTCATAGATAAGACACAGACAATAAACAGCAGTAATACATAATAATATTTACTTTTCCATAGTGCAGTGAGCAGCAAGTTTGCACAAAGGTTGGCAAAGTGTTTGCATATGAGAGATACACATTTTCAATACTTTCTATGTTTGCACATACTAAAGCAGGCAGCAAATGTGAGCTGCATTGTTAAAAGTCTAAGCATTAGTACTGAGTCTATGAAACACACCTGCTGCTTCATTGAGTCTGTGTCAACAGGTGTAAATGCATTGACACATTTGTTTTTAGCCAAGATTATACTGGGTTTGAATCCAGGTGTATCCAATACTTTAAGACTTTTAAATAAACATTGGTAATTAAATGACATAAATTCTTTATAGTACATGTGTTGCTGTGTGTTGGCATAGTGCAGTGGGGTTTAACGTCATTGTGCAGAGTTAACTGCAGCATTGTATCACCACTCACCATTGCTGCACATTCGTATGAGATGTGAAACTCCAAAAGTGAAGGGATCCATTGCTTTTTTTGCTACTTATGTGTGTTATGTGTGATTCTATTTTTTGACCAGATTAAAGGTGTTAAAATGAAGTATATAGGATAGTGCTAAAACAGGGAGTAAGCAGACGGGAGGAACAAAGGGAAAGCAATACATGAATGTGCAGGAGAGAGTTAGGAAAGAACCATAGCTATCCATTACTTTAACAGTGTAAACTGAAAATATGTGAGAAATATTAACTGAATTTGGACTGTTACCTCCACAAAGTGGGGTGACAACAATACAATCATGCTGCATAGCCCGATAGATCGAATCTAGTGTGTCAAAAAGACATGTGTCCAAAATGGAGAGGTATGCATAGGATGATCTGTTTTTTTGTGGGACAAGTGCCCATTTTTTAATTCATGCATGTCCTAGTTATACAGATAAAAGTTTACAGCAGGACATTTCTGCTACTTGTATAGAGTTGTTTAATTTAATGTAAATATCACTGATGAAATAACAGTGTTATATAGTTGTAAATTGTGGTAGTTCAACCCACAACCTCTGACTACAGTCTAATATTGGACTCTTACAATTGGTTTGTAGTACAGACAAATGCATGCATACTTGCTTTTACAGTTGGGATATGCATGCTCAATTTAATACTACTGTATAAAAGACCAAAAAAATTAAATCTTTAACTTTTAATGGTACAATAACACTTCTCTTCTGCTGCATACATACCATTTGCTTTCCTCAGTTTCTCCAATAAGCAACATTAGCCTGCTAATTGAACTCATGCTCAATGGCAGCTGGGGAAAGAAAAGAAAAGGACAGAAGAGCACTATGTATACCAGTCTTGCCTATATTTAGCTTTCTAAGTTTTAAAAGTACTCTCCAATTTCATACTAAGACAACTGTGGGATGTCCACAGTCTCAAATTCCTCCAACCAACATTTGAGAGTATCCTTTTTTTTCCTGTGTAGGTCATTAAAATGATGCCTACATTGCTCTCTAGTGTGTGTGATACCTGTGTCACTGTATAGAGCCTTGGCCGAACTGTTCCACTCTTCAGACTTGTACCGGCAGCCAGAATAGTCCCCCTGCAGTGACCTTTGGCTGTGGTGCTTTACAAGGAGTGCAATAAATAGCCTGGACTCCTGAACATCCCACATCTATGCCCTAAACGTGGTACCTTCCTTTCTAATGCCAGCCATATCTACCAGCCAAATTAGAGCAACAGAAACTGATGCTTTCCTGCCAATTCCAGTTATCACATTTACTAGTAGTGCGCAGACCCAAGCAATGATGGCAACTGAGTTTGAATGATGTTAACTGGAGAGAAGCCATGCCAAGCAGGGAGAAATTAAATAATTGAAACTGAAAGGTTAATTTGACACTTGGCCTTAGTTTGCAGGGTGTCTACTGATGTAGCCTGGAAATATATATTGGAAACTGGAAGGTAAGTGTTAGGTAAATTAGGTTTGCAGACATGCACTGGTGGCATAATGTAATGACTTGAAACTTTTTTTTTACCTTTATACACCAAGAAAATTGATTTTTACACTGTGGGATTGAAACATAGGCATAAGGGACAAAACATTTCCTTTGGCATTGTTGATTTTCCTTCTTTGCCACAGAAGAAGTGTTGCTCAGACATTTGTCAGGAATCATGCATAAATACAGGTGACATTCTGAGCTGTTACACATGTGTGTGTGTGACCTGACAAGGTTATTGTATATAGACCCAGGTGTGTGTGTCTTAGGTAATTGTGAAGGTCATGCAAGTCCAGATAGCAGAATTATGCTTACAGAATTGTAGTACACAGTATACCCTCAGCCATACGTCTGAAAACACAAAAATGGTGTCTCATCCCTCATACATACATTTCATATCAGCTCCACTATTTAAAGTGTTATGAGTGAGAATGAATATAATGGGAAGTGAAACAACAGTAAAAGTGTGTGCAATATTCTGTTTTAAAACCCAGGACCGTGTGTATGGTAGTCCTAAACTAACACCTGTTGCCACAACATGGTTGAAATAACACTTGTCTATATTTTTCAGTTCATCAGTTCATTACTATAAAGCGCACTGTCACAACAGTAAAAAAAAAAAGGTTCTACACCCTGTACTAGAACCCAGGACCATCTGTACTCCAGCCCTACACTGACATTTGCTTCCCCAGGACTAGTTACATGATAGTCCCTAACTTACTAATCATTCTTACTGTCTCTGTGTTAACTAATGCACAAAGCCACTTAGCAGATTTGTGTGGTGCCCAATACATTTAATTGAATGTATCTGGTTTCAATTATTGGCTGTCTGAGTCCTGCCTACAGGTGTTCTGTCTGCTTCCTGGGTGGGCCAGTTGTTCAGTTTGTGCACTGCTGCACTTTGTGAAAACAAGATAAGCACAGCCAAAGCTGATATTCATTTTCCTATTTCCTGTGATTGTACTAAAAGGCACATTGAGCAAACACTGTCCCCTAAAAAGAAAGAACATTAAAAAAAGGAAAAAAAGATAAAAGGACAAGTTGTTTAAATGAGGAAAAGCAGTCTATTACATACAAACTAGAAAATGTTAGTACATGTGAGCTATGTCTACATAGGTCTGGATTTGAACTCTCACTCCAATGAGTCTTCAGAACATAGGAAGGGTACCTTACACCTCTTTGCCACAGAAACAGGCTTGTAGCAAGGAACTGAAATCATTCTGCATACAACCAACTGCAACATCACCTATAGTAATATGAAACCATACAACTATTATTTGTACATTTATTATTTTTGGATGTAGTTTACTAAGTGATCACACCACCAGTTATAAATATTGCTTGCAAAAATACAGCTGTATCTTACCTTTCTGTGATTGGTGGTCATTCTTCTCTTATCTGACCAGTAATCTGAGACATGCAGTCTATAACCCATTCTATATCATTGTTCTTAAAATGTGTGAGGATATTAAATGGTAACATTATCATATGCAGTTGCCAAGAAATGAAGGGGAGGTTGGCTGTTAATGAACAGAACCTGTGAATTGTGTACTGCTTACTTACATTTCCAACCTTACATCTAACACTTTGTAAGTCTAACCTGTCTCAGCCACTGGATTTAGGGCTGTCTCCATTGCTGTTTTGTTTTCCTACTCCCAATCAGTAAACATTCAAAATTTCAATCCATTAAAAACAAACACTAAGGGAGTGCCTGTGCTATGGTTGCCTGTGCTACACACAGCCAAGTATTTGGGATTCAGCAATTCTGATGAGTTCACACCTGATTTGCATCTTCACTTTGCTAACAGTCCTGAATCTATACCATAAAAAGGCAGCAGTGTAGCTAGGGAACTGAATGTGAGGAGACCTGTTTATGATGTCGAGAACACAGAAAAGAGGCTATTACTTTGGGATATATCTGCGCAGGGGATTATTGAACTTGAGAAGGTATGCTTGCATTTTGTCAGCTGCATACTGCTTATGCTGGAATGTAATTAACATCCTTTGAAAATCTGTACAGTTGAGTCTGTCTAATAGTGGCAGCACAGTTAGTTTGTTAGCATTTATTTATTTTATTTATTTATTTTATTTATTTTACATTTGTTGACCGGGCTAGTCTAACTGGATATATGTCCATTTTCAGTAGAGGCCCGGGGAGAAAAGCTCCAAGCATGAACAGTGACAAAGTTTACAATATATAAAAAGACACATAAAATCACAGTACAGAGGCAACATTGGTCAAAAGAAAAATTATACTAAACACAATAGTAAGTTTGAGCAAGACCCAAAGGAGAGAAGACCCTTTTATTTTATCCTCATACTATGAAGGAAAGTGTAGTGACTAGAAATTAGAGGCCTAGGTTTGAAGAGTAGAGAAAGGGGTGAAAGCAGGAAGGGGAAAGAGATATCAGTCTGGGTTCGCACATGGACAAAGCCAGTGAGTTTTAAGATGTTCTTTAAGATGTTTTTTAAATAGAGAAGTAGAAGCAAGGGTTGATATTTCAGAAGGAAGCTGATTCCAGTTATTACCTGCTGTGTTTGAGAAAAGTGAGTCACCAGCTTTGTTGTTAGATTTAATCAGGGAAGCTAGGAGCTTATTAGCAGAGCGTAGTGTAGCCAGATTTTTGTATGGCGTAATCATATTAGTGAAGATAGGGGTGTTTTTGGGGTGGTATAGGATCTTTTGGGTGATAAGTAATTGTTGAAAAAGTATATGGTTCTGTAATTCTAGCCATCCCAGTTATTTGAGGTTGAGGCAGTGGTGAGTTTTAAAGGGGGAGCAAGTGATGAATCTAGCTATGCTATTATAACAGGTGGAAAGTTTGGAGAGGTTGTTTTAAGATAGGTTAGTATATATAGCAGAGGCATAGAAAAGGGTAGAAATAAGATGGGTCTGGACAATAGTTTTTCCTGGCAGAAGGGGTAAGGAAGGGTTTAATTCTATAGAGGGTACCAAGTTTTTTTATTAACAGACTTTATAGTGGAGTTAATGTGGTCATCGTAGTTGAGGTGATTATCAATTGTTACACCTAGTAGGCGGGTTGTAGTATCTGGGGTTATGTTGGTAGCATTGTTAGAGGTTATTGAGAAGAATGGATGAGGTGATTTATGAGTTTGAGTAAAAAGCAGAAATTTTGTTTTTTTGGGATTTAGGAGGAGGCAGTGTTGCATAAACCAATTTTCAACATTATGGAAAACAGTTTGGGTGAGGAACTGGAGAGAGGCTATGTTCTTAGCTGTACAGATTAAAGTAGATCCATCTGCATATTGAATGCAGGTAGCTTGTGGAATGTTTATGTGTAGATCCTTAATAAATAAGGAAAAAAAAGAAGGGGACCTAAGATAGAGCCTTGGGGTACTCCAATATTTACTGGAAGTAATGTAGACAGATTGCTATTCCAAAGTACTGCTTGCTGTCTGTTTTCCAGATAAGACCTAAACCATTGTAATGCTTGTGGATTGAGTGAATTGGCTTTTAGTTTGCCTAGAAGTAAGTTATAGTTAACCATATCAAAGGCTTTTGACAGGTCAATAAATAGCACAGAGGAAAAAGAGTTATTGTTACGATTTTTGTTTATAGAGTCGCTGAAAGATAGCAGGGCAGTCGTTGTGCTACGGAATGGCCTGAAACAATGTTGGCAATTTGCCAGTAGATTATTTTGTAGAAGGTGGTTAAGTAGTTGTTTGTGAATACATTTTTCCATTATCTTAGCTAATGGGGAGAGTAAGGCAATAGGCCGAAAGTTAGAAAGCTCAGTAGATGATTCACCTTTATGTAAAGGGATGATGTGGGATACTTTCCATATGGTAGGGATTTTGCCTTCTGAGATAGTTCTATTAATAAGGATAGAGATGGGATAGTCTATGGCTTTTGCGGCAGTTTGTAGGTATTCAGCTGGGAGATGGTCAGCAGAAGGGGTGCAAGGTTTCAATTTTTGAAGGAGCTTACAGATGAGAGATGTAGGTACAGGTTGTATTTGAAAGGTAGGAGATGAAGTCTTAGAGGTATTTAGTGGAGAAGTAGTAAAAGGAGATAATGAATTGGCTAGGGTTAGAATGGCTTCTGTAAAGTAGTTATTAAAGGCATCAGGAATCTTTTTGGAGTTATTTTGGTTGAATCCTGCAGGGGCAGGAGTAGTAGAGTCGCCTGGCTGAATAAGTTTGTTTATCCTTGACCAAAACTTTTGTGGAGTTTGTTGACTGGTTTGTTGGAGGTGAAGGTAGAAGTATTTTTTGTCTCTAAGAATATCTTTCTTGGTGGCATTTCTTAACTGTTTAAAGTGGAGGTGATCTGATGGACATTTGGTGGCTCTCCATTTAGCCCAGATTTTATTTCTGAGGAGCATCTTTTGCCTAGTTTGTTTTGTGAGCTATGGGGCAGATTTGGTTCTTTTTCTAGAAGAGCGGTAAGGTGCATGGGAATCTAGGATTTGAAGAAATTTGGTATTAAAGTAGGTCACTGCTTCATCAAGTTCAAGATGAGCCATTGGTGACCAGTCACAAGCTTGTAGTTCGTTTAGGAAGCTGTCTAGATTAAATAATTTTTTAAAGCAGGAGGTTCTGAAATTATTAGTAGTTGGGATATGGACTTTTTGTCTAATAATGCAGGTAAGCATATGGTCACTGATATCATCAGGAAGGGTTCCTGGTGTATAAGTTTCAGGGTGGCAATTAATAAGGATCCAGTCAAGTGCGGTTTCCTTACTGCTAGGTTTGTGGATTCTAGTAGGAGTAGTTATTATTTGTGAGAATCCGAAGAGATTTATGTGATTAGTAGGGTTAGGGGAACTGCAGGTGGACCAGTCGATGTTAAAGTCACCCAGTACAATGGTCTCCTGGGGTAGTTGGGTAGAGAGGTAACTAAGAAAATTTTCAAGAGTATTGATATTGTTACCAGTGGGGAGATACATGCAAATTAGATAGATAGATTTGGAGTTGTTGATTTGGAGTTTAGCAGTCAGGGTTTCAGACTTTGCACCTAATGATTGGAGCACATTAAAGGGGGATATTTGGAGATTAGATTTTCAGAGAATGGCTATACCTCCACCTTTTTTGGTTTTACGGCCACATCTAAGGATATTATAGCCAGGAGGGGTAATTTCCTGGCCCATTGAAGATGGTTTTAGCCAAGTCTCTGTAAGGCAGAGAATATCAAATGAGTGCACTTCTAGGAGTGCAGGCAGGTGGGAAATTTTATTGTTTATACTTCGACTGTTAAGGTTCATAGGTTCATAAGTTGATACTAGGCTATCTGCCCTAGGGCATTTATAAGCCTAGCCAGAGTGTGTTTGGCTTTCACCACCCTTTTAGATTAGTTGACTGTGCCTCTGTATAGTAGGTCACAGAAGATAGCCCTTTTGAGGTTAGTTTACTGTGCCTCTGTTTAGTAGGGACACAGAAGAGATCCCAGGGGTAAACCTACGATCTCCCATCCACTCGTCAATATTTCTCTTGAAGAGGGTCATTGAGGGACTCTGCCTAACATGGATTGGGATTTTGTTCCAGAGTGAGGGGAACCTCTGGGATATGAATATGTCTCTCCAGCATGTCCTATTTATTTCTGTGCTGAGGTTTAAGTCCCTGGAGCATGTAGCTCTAAGGGATTTGGATTTCCTGAGGTGGAGCATGTCCATTAATTCTGGGTTGGACATGGCTTTATACGTCAGGCACAGATCACCTCTGAGTAGACGGTAAGCAACTGAGTAGAACTGGAGTTTCTTTAGCCTAATTGCTTAGGGCATCTGTTTGAGTCCCTTGATCCTCCTGGTGAGGTACTTTTGGGGTCTTTCCAGTTGCTGCAGGTGTCGGGTAAGGTACATCCCAAATGGGGCATTGTATTCAATTATGGGCCTGATGAGTGATGAGTAGAGGGGCACAATGACCTCTCTTGATCTAGATGTGAACCCATTCATGATAAGGTGGGCTATATAGAAGGTCTTTCTAACCACTTTGGCAATGTGATTGTCAAAGGAGAGATTGCTATCTACTTGGGTCCCCAAATCCCTAATTACTTCTTCCATACTTAATGGATTACCACCTATGTGGTAATTTGTGGGCACTTTGTTTTTTCCAAAGGGGATGACTATGCACTTTTTGGAATTTAGCTTTAGGCCATGGCGCTGGCACCAGTTATCCATCTCTGTGAGACCCTTTTGGAGGATGCTTGTGTCAGTCGGCGAGTCGATTATGGCACCCAGTTTGCAGTTATCTGCGAACTTGGTCAGCCATAGGCCTCCCATGTTAGCCTGTAACTCAGAGAAATATATACCGAACAAGAGAGGTCCCAGGACTGAGCCTTGTGGGATGCCACTTGTAACTGGTTTAGAGTCTGACATGGCACCTGCAATTCTGACCATATGGGTTCTATCCCTGAGCCAGTTTGCAACCCATCTTGTGACATAGGGGTTGATATTTAAGCTGGTGAGCTTATTTATGATGCCTGAGTGGGGTATTGTGTCGAAGGCTTTTGCGAGGTCCAGGTAGGCTGTGTGGACTACCTTCCCTTTATCTATGGCCTTGGTGACTGTTTCAAAGAAGTTGACCAGGTTCAAGAGGCAAGATCTGCCCTTAACAAAGCCAAATTGGGTAGGATCCAGTGTTTGGAGGTTCCCAATGTCTTTGTTTATGAGTTTCATGATGATACGCTCCATAGCTTTGCAGACCAGGCTAGTCAGGCTTATAGGGCAATAGTTTCCGGGGACCGTTGTGGCACCACCTTTGTGGAGTGGGACCAATGTTGCTGTATGCCATTTCTTGGGTACATATCCTGTAGTAAGGCTGAGATTGAACAGTGACTTTATGTGAGGGTTCAGTTCTTCTTGGAGTTTGTGTAAGACGCAGCCCCGGACACCATCTGTTCCCATTGATGCTGTGTTTTTTGCTTTGGAGAGGGCAACTCTCACCTGTGCATCTGTGATGTCAGGGAGGCTACACTCTGTTGGGATAGACATTTGCTCTTTTGGGGGGGAAGGGGGGGAGAAGTTTGCACTGAACCTGTCTGCCAGGATGTTGGCAATGTCTGTGGGTTCAGTGTATTTTTTGATATTTTGAACTAACTCAGAGCATATCTGGGCATTGCCACCCAGGTTCCTGACATAACTAAAGAAGGCCTTGTGATTATCTTTAGCATCTTGTGCAATTTTTCTTTTGAAGCTGGCCTTAGATGATTTTATGAGGGATCATAGTTTCTTGCTAGTACTGATCAGAGATGCCTTCCCTTTTTGGGATTTTGCTCTATCATGTAGTAGCTTCCTCCTTCTGTTGTATAGCTTATTTATGGCTGGGGTCCACCAGACAGTTCTCTTGCCTTTGGAGGAATGAGTCTTGGTTTTATATGGGATAGCACGATCGATGCATTCCTGTAGGTGTCCATAGAAAGCGTTTGTAAAGGATTCTGCGGTTTGGGCCGTATTTTCCACTGGCCTGGGGGCTTTGAAGGATTCCACCTCGGTTTTGAGAAGTGTGAAGTTTGCTTTTGAGAAGTTCTTCACCGTGGTTTCCTTGGCTGGGGGTGGGGATGGGATATGGATGTCCAGTGAGATTAATTTATGGTCAGATCTTACCAATAAGGGGTATACCTCTGGTATGGAACATAGAGTCCCCATGTTGGTGATGATCAGGTCCAATATGTTTTCCCCTCTTGTGGGAGTGGTGACCAGTTATTCCATAGCATTTGAGTTTATAAATTCTAGGAACCGTTGGGCGAGGGTGTTGGGGCTTGACTAGTGCTCCCAGTCTATGTTTGGGTAGTTGAAGTCACCCGATATAATGGTGTTTGGAGAGACCTTCATATTCTCCAGTGTTCTCAGGAAAGCCGAGTGGGGTTCCTGAGTTTGGGAGGGTGGTCTGTAGCAGGCTTCAAACTGAAAGGCAGTTTTGTCCACTGTTAGTTGCACATGGATGGTCTCCGATGCTTCATGCAGTGCCACTGACCTGGAGGTGTGGGTATCTTTGATGAATATGGATACTCCCACTCCTTTAGTGGTTCGGTCCGAGTTTTGGGGCCAAAAAGCATGGTATGAGGTATAACCTAGTAGTGCTGGGGTGCTCTCGGGAGCCTTGAACCAGGTTTCTGTTACTGCACAGATATCGATATTCTCCATACTGAGGAGAGCCTTGAGTGTGTGCATCTTGAGGTTTAGACTTCTGGCATTGTCAGAGGGAATTAGGTGGTTTACTTAACATAGAGATCACAGGCAATGTTAAATTGTCTAGGTAATTGGTATAGTCAGTATTGGGGCCAGGGTTTGGATGAATATCACCATCTAGGAGGGGGTGTTGCTGGGGATATTGTAGAAATTTAAGGATTTTGTGGAAATTATTAAAATTCTTTTTGGTAGTGAAGGAAGTAAGATGGGTTGCTTTGTGATATTTTGGTAGTATATAGTTAGAGGTACAAGTTATGTTACTGTGGCTAAGGTAGTAGCATATATTGGCGTATAGTAGTTTAGATATTCATTTTTCCTGTGTTTCTTGCGTATTATCATAGGTGATCTTGAGAGTGGAAGTGTGGGAATTCTACCACCTGATGTCAGAGTATCAGCAGACTCTGATGATGATGGTGGCCAAACAAAGGCACTGTCAGGGGATGCAGAAGTTGAATCTGACACTGAGGTTGATATACTGCCATCCCCTGTAATTCCATCAAACACAGTCAGTAGATCTATGCCTACCCATTCAAGTAATCCCACAGATATTGGACAGGTGGAGGGTGAGACAAATATCAGGGAAGTGTGGTTACTCCAACTTCAGTGCCTGTTGACTCTGGGCATAGTGTGGGTTAGGTGCCACACAGGAGGGTTGTTAGGGGTGTTCAGAGGAGGCCTGCTGTCCATTTTCCACCAGATCCAGGTGTCTCTTCCTGTGCCACTTAACCTATGTTTAGGGCCATTATGGATGCACAAGTATATTTCCATAGGTGCTCCAGAGAAATGTATAGGGTCGTAGATGTAGCACAGGTTGACATGTGTGACTATCTCCTTCATGTTGCTGATTCAATGGATCAGATGAATGACATGTTGGAACTAGCACCGTCTGTGATTGAACATCTGCTGGAAGGGGTCAGCATCCCTATGGGCATAGGTCAGCCACATCATCTGCTGTTAGTCAATATGGCTGCACCCGATCACACTCCCATAGTGACAGTACTTCCACTGCTTCGTTAATTGGTGAGCTGTCCATAACCACATGTGGCAGGGCTTGGGGTTGTGGTCCTGGGCGGACTAATGAGTGGAGCTCATCTAGCAGACATCAGTCATATTCAGGTAGGAGCAGTGCATCTGACTGTGGATGTGGGCTTGCCAGAGGAACTCCTGGCAGAGCCAGTTCTTGTGGTCAGGGATGACAACGATGAACTCCCACCTCTACCATGCATGACTTACACCTGTCTGACATGACAAGATGTAGGGCTACCACAGAGCCTGTTCATGCAGACATTCAAACAGTAATTTCATCTGGATGACCCCTACAGACACACACACACACACACACACACACACACACACACACACACACACACACACACACACACACACACACACACACACACACACAGACAATCAACAGTTACATGGTTCACCCATGCAGCTTAAAACTCTATTTGTCTCACTGGCCATTTGATGGTTTATCCAAATGTCTGCCTACTTCCCTTTCTGACTCACACACACTTACCGACCTTTAGTGTTAGCCTAGGTTTCCTGCTCCCTTTAACACCCTGTGCAAGTGATGATAACTGTGCCATAGCCCTGTTTTTGTATCTTTTGAATTCAGGGATACATAAGCTTTGTGTCTAATACTAAGGGTACACAGCTAACTTAGTACTTAGTGCATCTGCATTTGTGCTGTTGAATTGGTAATTGTACCTTTGACTTATATTGGCCTTAGACAGTTGATAACATCAACATTTTCCATCTTTAACGTTAATGATATTGTGAGGGTTATGAAGTCTGAAACTGCAATGTGTATCATTACTTTCAAACTTCTCTCTTTTATGATTTTCCAGTACAAACATATGATGCTAAACTGAGGGCACGCAGTGACCATCACTACTTGTTAGAGGTGTGTCTGTGTGAATCTTTGATGCCTGAGGCCTACTACTTAATACTGGATACATATAAGTCAAATAAGTCTCGGCTATCACATGTTAAGGACATTTTTGTATAAATTACCTCCGTTTTACTTGCTTACACTACCAAGTAGCAAAATACAAAGATAGGCAAGTCATTAATTTTATTACACAATACATTCCAGCTTCAACACTTACCTTGTAAATTCAACAGTTGCAATAGTTTTACTTCAGGACTGACTCTGTCTTATGTAAGCAGTACACAGCCAATACATGGGGAGGTAAAGGTTGTGAGAGTTGCCTGGTATTAATGTTACCATAAGTGTGTGAGTAGGAGGAAGGTTTTAGGCCCTTAAGTGGTGAATGAGTGTGCTATGCGTTGTCTCTTAGCCAATGCAAGGTCATATTGAGCACATCTGTGTTTGCCTACACCCATGGCAACTGCTGGTCCTGCATCTTACTCCTCACCTGCATGTGGCGGGATGTGTGCCCCTTCCCCTTGTTGATCCTGCTGAAACTGTTTTCTCAAGATGATGTTGTGTAGCATGGCATATACTGTGAATATTTCAGTACATATCCATGGATTGTACTGCAGGGCTCCCCCAGATGCATCTAAACACCAGAACCGCATCCTCAGCAGCCCAAACACATGCACTGTGATATTTCTGGTTTGAGCATGTGCCTCATTATGGTGTTTTTCAGCACGTGTGTGTGTGTGGATTTCTGATGGTTGTTATCAGCCATGGTTCCAGTGAATAACCTGAATCCCTCAGTAAATGACCCTGTGGTATATCTTCCCTAAGTGAACATCTGATATATTTGGGAGGTGTGCCAGATATGTGAGTCGTGGTAACTGTCAATGTTGTCAGCACATATGTTCAAGAGGATTCCCTTGGCATTACACATGACTTGGCAGTTAGTAGAGTGAAAGTCTTTTCCATTAATGTAGAGCCTTCTCTGTTCCCCATGTGGTGCCTTTATTTCTAGATGTGTGCAACCTATGGCACTCAGTACTTCTGGGTAGTGTGTATGGGTAGACCTCCTGCATATTTCTGACCCTATCCTCAGGTCTACAGGATAAATGTATATAGTCACTGGCATGTTGGAGCATAGCATTCAAGAACTGATGGAGGATCTTGGATGCTGATGCCTGTGACACCCCCAGCATGTCCCCTGTTGATCTCTGAAAGGTACGTATAGCTAAGATGTTATTCTAAGTGCTACACATACCTTTGTCTCCACTGGGATGGATTCCCCTTGGTTTGCCCTGGCTCTGAGTTGAGGAGAACAGAGGTCCTTGAGTTCCTTTAGTGTGTCTCTATCCACCCTCTAGTGCTCTACAATTTCCACAGAATATAGGTTATGCTAAGTTACCTGGGGTCTGAAAACTCTTCTTCTTAGCTTTGGTCTATTAGCAGCAACAGCAACACAGACTACAGCCCATTGCACATACACATGAATTAAAGCAACAGCAGCCTCTAACATTGTTTCTGTGTAGACTCCTTTCCATAGCTGTATTGCAGTAGGTTTTGGAAATTGCAGAAAAAACTAGCATTGAATCTACACAGTTGATTTATAGCTTGGTGAATAGCTCCTCCATCTTGGATTGGTTGATTAGCATACAATTCAGCTGCCTATGCTGTAATTTGGATGCCACAGTGTTTACCTTGTTAGCGTGGCTCTACACACTGTGTAGAGCCACTTACCGAATCTAAAATGGTGTAGTTACAGTGTACGCAAATTGGTTAATGGATCATGTAGGCTTTATTGAATCTGGCTTTGCATTTTACCTTATGTAACAGTAGTTTGAATTTTCAAAAAAAAAATGCTAAGTTTAAAAAACAAGAATTTGAACTTTTGGAATCAGTAAGAGAGATAAAGTGCTTATGACATATTATTTAATGGTTAAGAATGATATTGGAGATGGAAACTGTCTTACCATCAAAATCGATAAAGCTGATTTAATGGGAGATACAGTTAGCAAAGAATACCCACCCATTCAGTATTTTCTCAACAATTTCAAAACAAATGTTAAGACATTTAGACAATTAGATCATGGCCAGGATTCAAAAAGGTACTGTGACATGAACACCTGTGTCTCTGCAGCTTTACCTGATGCAACAACTGCCCTTACACAGGGCTTCATGGTATGCTGGGACAAAGACATGGAGCACTGCACAGGACAGGTCCCGTGGCAATGCTGAATGTTAATGAGGGGTATATGATAATTATCCATGTGCTCTCTTTCTCCCCAAAAGTCAATTCTAGGATGACATCAGTATGCCAAGCAATTCAAGAAATCACTATTCAGTTACCTGTTATGACTGCAGGATGGGGGACCACAAGTTACCTGGGATACCATATGTTGAAATGCCCTAATAGTACCAACAGCACTATGGAGATTGGACATGTGGGAAAACACAAGACATCATGGATATCATATGCTTTCGTGGCACTGACAGCTCTGTGGGAATTGGGAGTGTGGAAAGAAATGGATACCAGGGATAACTCAAAACATTAAAATACTTTAATGACACTAATATCACTATGGAGATCAGGGAAAGGAAGAAATAGCGACACAATGGCACATAAAATTTCCTGGAGAAAGGGAATGAGAGGAATCCACAGAAGGGAGACAAGTCAGGGTCAGGTATGGGGACTGTGCTGTGTTTGCACACGCGTGCGCACGTGTGTGTGTGTGTGTGTGTGTGTGTGTGTGTGTGTGTGTGTGTGTGTGTGTGTGTGTGTGTGTGTGTGTGTGCCTGTGGACCTCTTCGAGTCTATCTGGACCTCTTCAAGTCTATCAAGATTTAACTCTTTACCCTGATCCTGGGTGACTTTAACTATCCAACCATAGATTGGGAAAACTACTCATGCCAAATCACAAATCTTCAGAGATTCCTTGATTTTTTCAGTGCAAATGCCTTGGACCAGCTGGGCGACACCGCCACAAGAGGTGAAAATATCTTGGACTTGGTATTAACCAACATGAGTAATCACTGCAGCATCCCTACAGTGTAATCCTGCCTGGTAAGATCTGAACACAAAGCAGTTACTTTCAAAGTTACCATCTCCCCTGACCCCCTCCCCAAATTGGGTCAAACAAAAAAAATCTCTAAAGCTGATTACAACTTCCTGAGGGAAGATACAAACAGCTTTACAGCCCCTACTCCCTCCATAGGAATGTGCACATGTGTCCAAACTTACACCAAAGTACTATACAAGCATTTATTTAGCTGCATGGAATCAGGAATACCTGACAGGACAAAATCCTTCTCCTCAAGAAAGAGTAAACCTGCCTTGTGGATATCTGCAATAAATAAACTCTATAATAAAAGGAAAACATTTGCTGTCCAGGTCCAAGAAGGAGCATGTGCCTAACTGGAAGCAATCTGTCCTTAGCCTGAACAAGCATATAAGAGCACTAGTGAAATCCTCCAAAGCAAACTTCGAGTCCAAACAGTCCACATCTACTAAAGACACTCACAAGGCTTTCTTTGCATATGTGTGCAGTCTCAAGGGAAGCACACAGATCTGCTCAGAACTGGTGGTCAAGGACACCACATACACAAATGCCATAGATATAGCCAACCTGCTGGCAGACAGGTTCAGTAAAAGCTTCACCCCTCTGCCCCTCCCATCAGTAAATCAGGACATCCCCAGCACCTGCCCCCTCCCCTTATCTCTAGGAAGCAAGTCATCACTGCCCTCTTAAAGGCAAAAAATATAGCCTCCATGGGACCCCATAACATCCCAGGCTGCATCCTACATGAACTCAGCCAGGAACTTGCAACACCATTAGGCACCCTATTCAACAAATGCCTGAGTACCAGCTTCATCCTAGCTGAGTAGAGGAAAGCCGCTGTCATTCCTTTGCACAAAGGTGGAATGTCCACCGATCCAGGAAATTATAGACCCATCAGCCTAACTAGCCTCATCTTCAAGACCATGGAGTGGATTATCATGGATCTCATTAACAAGGACATTGGCAACCTCCAAACACTCAATCCCACACAGTTTGATTTCGTCAAGGGAAGGTCATGCATGTTAAATCTGTTTGACTTCTTTGAGACAGTCACCAAAGCCATGAACGAGGGGAAGATGGCGCACACAACCTACCTGAACCGGTCAAAGCCATCGATACTATTCCCAAATCAGGTATAATCGATAAACTCTCTCAACTAGGCATCAATCCATATGTTACCGGATGGGTAGCAAACTGTGTCACTGACAGAACACATCTAGTCAAAATAGGGGAAACCACCTCAAGCAGATGACTCGTAACGAGCGGTGTACCCCAGGGATCTGTCTTGGGCCCTTTGTCATTTGGGATATACTTTTCTGAGGTGCAGGCCAAAACCAGAGGACTATGGTTGACCAAGTTTATAGATGACTGCAAGCTGGGTACTGCCATTAATTTCTCTAGTGATGTGGACATCCTCCAAGAAGGTATCACCCAAACAAACGACTGGTGCCAGAAACATGGCCTGAAATTGAATGCCAAAAATGCATCATCATCTCTTTTGGGAGAGTGATGTCCCCACAAATTATCACATTAATTACAAGGTCCTAAGCACACAATCAGTTTTGAGGGACTTGGGCACCCAGGTTGATAGCAAACAGACTTTTGACCATGATATTGCCTCTGTAGTATAGAAAGCTTTCTACATTGCCCACGTCATTAACAAGGGTATCTCATCCAAGGACAAGGTGGACATAACATCCCTGTATTGTTCCCTTATAAGACCCATTATTGAGTACAATGCCCCTTTCGGCATGTACCTCACAAAACACATTCAGCAGCTGGAGACATCACAGAGGTTCCTCACCAAGAGAATCCAGAGCATCAAACATCTACCCTACACAGATTGGCTAAATGCCCTGTGCCTCTACTCAGTCTCCTACAAACTCTTCAGAGATGATCTCTGTCTGGCATACAAAGCAATCTCAGACCCCACCTTGATGGTACTACTGCATATCCACAATTGAAGCTCCACTCAAGTAACCAGCACACTCAACCTCAGCCTGGTCTGTGACATCAATAGGACTTGATGGCTGGACAAATTTGTGTCCCAGAGACTCCCGCTTCTGTGGAATAGACTCCTGCTCCATGTCAAGCAGAGTACCTCATTAACCCTTTTGAAGTGCAACCTAGATAACTGAATGGGGAACAGAAAATACATCCCTGGAATTCCACTTGTGTCCCTGATGGACAGGGTTATCTGGTGCTGAATTGTTGGAACATGGACAACATTTTTGGCTATGCTTTTAAGGGCCTCAGGGCCAATAGCCTAGTAACTTCTTAAAATCCTATGATCGTGTGTGTGTGTGTGTGTGTGTGTGTGTGTGTGTGTGTGTGTGTGTGTGTGTGTGTGTGTGCGTGTGTGTGTGTGTGTGTGTGTGTGTGTGTGTGTGTGTGTGTGCACGCCCATGCATGTGTGTGTGTGTGTGTGTGTGTGTGTGTGTGTGTGTGTGTGTGTGTGTGTGCATGCACGTATTTATGTGTGTGTGTTTACATGTATTTGCATGTGTGTGTGTGTGTCTGTGTGTGTGTGTGTGTGTGTGCATGCATGTATTTGCATGTGTGTGTGTGTGTGTGTGTGCATGTATTTGCATTCTCGTGTGTGTGTGTGTGTGTGTGTGTGTGTGTGTGTGTGTGTGTGTGTGTGTGTGTTTGTTTATTTGAGTGCATGGTTGTATGTGTGGGACAATTTATTATTGTAATACACAGATCAGTAATGATCTGCACTTCCAAGTGGTAAATGTGATTCAGAGGCATGTAAATTAACCAATAATGAGTTCAAACAATGTTACGGTTAACATAACTTCGAATTGTAAATTACCTGTTGTGGGACCAGGACTTTTTTATGGCTTACTCTAGGTCAGTTAATAAACCTCTGGGTATATTTATCCAAGGTATATAAAATAATTAAAAATGGTAACTGTAGTATCAAAGATAGCAATGGAGATTACCATCATCAAATTAATTGTTATGCTTTTACTACAACAGATAAAAAGTGAATCTAACATCCTCAAAAACAAAACAGAAACCCCATCATCTTTATTTTATAGATTATTCTCTTGAAAATGTCTAAGCAGATGATTTATAACTCTGCCTATAACTGAAATTATACAGACACACACACACACACACACACACACACACACACACACACACACACACACACACACACACACACACACACAAAGAAATTAGCTGTTGGATTTGTAAATCATTAATCAAAGTTAATGATTTATGATGGCAAAGACTACTCCAGTTTCTGGAGAAAAAAACAATCTTTCCTGCAAATATAGTAGTCATAAATTTAAGCTAAGTGAACTTTATGATGTTTAATGCTGCAGTTCCTGGATGTGTAACTACACTGCAATACCTACTTCTTGTAAGCTTATTACCAATAGCCAGGAAAATAAATGCAAAGAACTGGAAAATTGGGTTATTCCTTCATTTTCAGAATGTATGAATATTGTTACTGTTATGTGTCTAAAGCAAATGTTATCTGCTATGCAGAAACAGGAAAAAGTAACAACGGAATATAGATACTGGGGGAAAAATGAACTTTTTCATTGTGAGATATTGATCTTTGCTCCATGATAAATTTACATTGTCTATTTAATGAATATACATTATGTATATAACGAGAAGTGTTTAACACACCCTAAGTCTTAGAGTAAATGCACTGATGCACCAATAAAACATCTATCTGTGAAGACACAGGAAGAACATGTGTCATTAACTATGGCATATTTTCAAGTAAGTACAGGAAACTTTGTTGTAGGTGAATGATAAATTCTATCTGTCAAATGGATGAAATGCTAGGGATAGATAAGGGAAGTGTCATTTGTGGCATCCATCAGCCTGCACTAAGAGAAGGAACTGTAACAGGCCAAACCATATACACCTTTAAGAAGAAAAATTTAAAGGTTTTTGCCATCCTCTATGGGGAATAAATAGTGTATACCTCCCAAAATCAAACAGTACTGGGTAAATATTATATCCATTTTTGTCTGCCCATCCCATCATCAAGACTTGCCTTAAAGGCAGACAAAGTAGTGTTTTGCTTGACTTGTGGTTGCAATTTAGTCCACAGGCTGGGAATATATTAACTTCCCCAGTTATCATAGGATCATAGGAAGCTACTAGGCTATTGGCCTTGAGGCCCTTATAAGCCCAGCCAAGAGTTTAGCCCATATATAGACAAATCAGCACCCAGTGCCCCTGTCCAACGGGGGCAAGAGTGGAATCCCAAGGATGTATTTCCTATTTCCCATCCAGTTATCCAGGTTGTGCTTAAAAAGAGATAAAGAGGTCCTCTCCTTGACATGGAGAGGGAGTCTATTCCACAGATGGGGAAGTCTCTGGGGCACAAATCTGTCCCACTAACAAGTCCTATTTATGTCACAGACCAGGTTGAGGCCACGTGTGTGGATTACTTGAGTGGAGCTTGACTTGTGGATATGCAGCAGTCCCATCAAGGCAGGGTCCGAGATCACCTTGTATGCCAGACAGAGGTCACCTCTGAGGAGTCTGTATGAAACAGAGTAGAGGCATAGGGCTTTTAG
Source organism: Protopterus annectens (assembly GCF_019279795.1). Lineage (NCBI taxonomy): Eukaryota > Metazoa > Chordata > Ceratodontiformes > Protopteridae > Protopterus > Protopterus annectens. The sequence goes on along the minus strand of NC_056749.1, from coordinate 824,003,605 downwards.
CCTATCTGTGTATGGTAGATTTTTGAGGCCCTGGACTTTCCTGGTGTGGAGCCTCTGTGGTCTCTCCAGCTGTTGCATGTGTTTTGCGAGGTGCATGCTGAATGGGGCATTGCACTCAATAATGGGCCTTATAAGGGAAGAATACAAAGATGTTATAACCTCCTTGTCCCTAGATGGGATACCCTTACTTATGAGGTGGACCATGTAGAAAGGTTTCCGTACAATGGAAGCAACATGGTGGTTTAAAGTCAGATTGCTATCAATCTGTGTGCCCAAATCCCTCACGACTGACTGTGTGCTTAGGACATTGTTATTAATGTGATAATTTGTGGAGATGTCACTCTCCCTAAAGGGGATGATGATACATTTTTTGTATTCAGTTTGAGGCTATGTTTCTGGCACCAGTCTTTTCTTTGGGTGAGACCCTCTTGGATGATGTCCACATCACTAGGGGAATTGATGACTGAGCCGGGCTTGCAGTCATCTGCAAACTAATATTTAACATGATGACAATTCATCTCACTGACTTAAACTGATTGGGGTTTAGCCTACTAAATAAATTGAAATGCAAGGATTTCTTTATATTATTTATGTCCATATGTGGGAGTCACAAGCACTCCCATCTCCTGAACTCATGTATACCAAAGCTATGTTTACAGGAACATGAATTATGACAAAATCTCTCAAACCAAAGGATCACTGTGAACACACACTTAGAACCTGCACCTTCAGTAATTAGTGATTTTTATAGATAATAGTGACCTGCACATTCACCATCCAGGAGCTAAACTCACTAACTGGTGTTTTCACACAACTGTGTCTCATAGAAGTTTAGGGACGCTCTTGAAATGTCTAGAAGGAGGACAACATCCGTCTTAACTTCACTGTTATCCTTACTTACCAACTCTAAAAATGAAACAAGATCTATATGAAGCAGAGAATTATACTTGGTATTTTTTATGAGAGACAAAGTTCTTCAAAACCATAATTTGAAAAGAGCCCTCATACACCCAACAACATTAACCCTAACTCCAAACCAAACTTTACCCCTCAGTCTATTCCAACCCTAAACCTAATCTTTAGCTAAAACCACAAAAATATCAAAAAATAAGAAAAAAAAAGGCAATCAGTCCTAATTTAACCTAAATCATAACTCTAACCTAAAGTCATTGACTTATACAAGTGTTGAATGTCAGTGGCTTAAAAGACAGTACCCTTATCTTTGACACTGGAGGGTTACGGGTTCTATTCCCAGACTGGGTGCTTGTCTAAGTTTGTCAATACTAACACTGCAGTGCAACATAAGGCAATGCTAGACTGCATAGTGTGCTCTCCTTTGGATGAGATGTTAAACCAACATCCCATAGGAACAATACTAGGCAAAAAATTACAGGGGCCATAACAGGTCTAACCATATACACCTTTAACATGACAAATTTAAAACATTTTACCACCCTTTATGAGTAATTAATAATGTGCACTTCCGAAAAGCAATGCTGTATATGATAAATCCTGTATGCATTTCTGTCTGCCAATCATATCATCAAGACTTTCCTTAAAGGCAAAAAAAAGTAGTGTTTTGTTTGACTTACTGTGGTAATTTAGTCCATAAGTCAGGAAGATGTTGAGTTAGGAGCTTATCCTTCGAGCAAGTGATTTCTTGTTGTAAATGTCGGTCATGTCGATGGACACTGGTAGAGCCACTGGTTTTGTGAAGAAATAAGTGGTCGATTAAAAGTGGATCTTTTGTGGCTCAAAAACTGAGATGCAAGTCATCCTGGAGCAGCCAATAAGCTACTGAGTAAAGGATAATTATGCTAGTCTATCAGAATAGTTAAAGGATTTAGGGCCTTTCATTTTTTTGGTTAAACATTGGTGGGCCCTTTCCATTTGGGTAATAGGCTTGCATTTGTACATACGATGGTTAGTGTAATAAGTGAGCAGCATAGCATCAAAATGACTTCTTACAAACTTGAAGATATTCCACTGGAAATTAACTGGGCCAGGTAGAACAACTCCTTATCTATGATGGAAACATGATAAGTAAATTAAAATGTTGTCCACATAAGTATGCGTGAATCTTATGGCCATATCTGTTTGAAGAGGAGTACCACTTATAAAAGATGGGATCAGCTTTTTTGCAAAACGCAAATATGGTACTTTTTTTCCTTTAGCTTTGGACTGTTTTCAGTACATCAGGTATCTGCGTGTTTCTTCTTGGTGTGGTTTGGTATCCATGGCTATATGGATAACAGTGCCCAGCTTGCAGCAGTTTAGTATCAGTGGCTGCATGGATAACAGTGCCCAGCTTACAGCAGTTTAGTATCAGTAGCTGCATGGATAACATTGCTCAGATTGCAGCAGTTTAGTATCTGTGGCTTTATGCATAACAGTGCCCAGCTTGCAGCAGTTTAGTATCCATGGCTGTATGGATAACAGTGCCCAGCTTTCAGCAGTTTAGTATGAGTGGTTGCATGGATAACAGTTGCCCAGCTTGCAGAAGTTTAGTATCAGTGGCTGCATGGATAACAGTGCCCAGCTTGCAGCAGTTTAGTATTCAGGAATGTATGGATAATAGCGCCCAGCTTGCAGTCATCAGCAAACGTGGTCAATCATCCTTCAGGGATATTGGCTTAGATGTCTGGAAAATAAATTACAAACAGGACTGAACCCAAAATTGATGCCTATAGTCCCCTATGAGTCACAATTTTATCTTATGTCAGGGGTACCACCAATGTGGGATCTGTTGGATAGCCAGTTTGTAATCCAGTGGAACAATGTCAGAGTTTACATTATATGTGTCTAACTTTCCAATAATACCAGCATTGGCAATAATGCCTAATACTTTGACAAGGATAATGTAAGCATCATGCACAGAGTGACCACAGTCCACAGCTTCTGTCTCCTTTCCAAAGAAGTTTCCCATGTTTAGGAGACAGGACCTGCACTTCATTAAACTAAACTGAGTGGGACTAGATTAGTTAAGTTGTCATTGCCTGCAAAAACAAAATCTGCTATAATATATTCCATGTTTTTTTTTTTTCTATAAGGCTGATGGGCCTATAATTACCTGGGTCAGAAGAAGCACCACCCACGAGTAGAGTCATCACAGTGGCTGCTCTCAAGGCATCAGGAAAAAACCCTGTGGATAGGCTAAAGCTGAACAGATTAAATAGAAGCTCAGGCAGTGGATAGTTAGCACAGCTAATAATGCAGGTTGTCACATGATCTGGTCCGATGGTAGCGGCATAGTGAGCATGGGGCAAATGGGGCAGCTGCCTAGGAGCAAGATGTCAGGGGGGTACAATCTTCTTTACTGGTATTCACGTTTTGAATTCCAATAATGAATGTGCTGAAGCACTTATACGCACATCTGACAACATGGAATACCTCCAAACATTTACTCAGAAAGCTTTAACAGCTACTGAATCATGACTTCATAACTCACAACCCATGCTCAATCAAAAAAACACCACGTTACTACTTTTTTCTCCATAGCCCTCTCTCAATAAAAACAAAATTTATAGTCCTCTCTGTTGATAATACAACCGTTAAATTCACTTCTCATAGCAAATTATTAGGGGTGATAGTAGATGATAAACTTACATTCAACATTCATATACAAAATTGCATAAGAAAAACCATCAAAAACTAAGGATGCTTTACAGACCCAAAATGTTTCTCAACATCATAACTAAAACTACACTTGCCACTACTTATCTCTTCCCCATGCTTCTTTATGGTGCTCCCACCCTTACTAACTTCCAGGCTTCACAAAAATTAAAACTTGAACAATGCTATAACAAAGTTGCTAAATTTGCGGCACATACCCCTTTAAGAACCCCCACTGTATAGCACCAAAAAACCTAAATTGGTTAGAAGTGCCACATCAACTAACATGTATACCACCTATAAAATTATCCAGCATCCATCTGCCTGTCTAGCACTAAAAAACATTCTACACAAGTATGTTCACAGTCTGTCATTGTGATCCAGTGACCAAAAACTCCTGTCTGTCTACAAACCAAGCAAATATGCTGAGCATTGTTTATACTCGTACAAGGTTGCTAAGGCCTGGAACTCCATACCTGTATCCATAAGGTCTATACCCTCCGTCTTATCTTTCAAAATCACTTTGAAAGACTTCCTAGCTAAAATCTAGCTCTGTTCTTGCTCAAAACCAGGATAAACTATACCCTCAATGTGAACAAGTGCATTTTAATTCCTTATACCACCTTATCCTCCTTCCTTCACTTACTTCCTTACTGCTAGCTAATTCTCTTCCCTGACTTTCTCTCTATATATACCATAAACCTGTTTTTCCCTCACTTCATATTGCAATTCCTGTTTGTATTAGACTAACTTACCTTCAATTTCTTTACAAACTGTCTAAAATTTCTCTAAATATTAAATGATTGTCATATACCTTGTATCAATTCTTAACCAATGTTTTTATATTATGTCTAATATGTTACAATTATTTAAACTGCAGGTGTTTTGTTTTTGAAGAGTGTAAAATTGTTTTTAAAATATTTTGTAATAATTTAGAGCTTTTCTCCCCAGACCTCCACTGAAAATAGGCTTCTATCCAGTTGGACTTTCTCAGTAATCAAATGTCAGTAAATAAATAAAACTAAACAGCATTTCTAACATATTTTATTTAAGATAGTCAGTGTCAGCATTACATTGTATACCATCTATCTTGCTTAACTGTATCAAAAGTTTTATTACATTTGTTTTAATTCTTAAGACCAGTGCTGCTCCAATGTTATTATGTTTAAGTTTTAAAAATGTGCTAATTTACTTTCTAGTCTATAAATTTCTTTCTTTATTTCATAGTTGCAGACTGAGAATGATTTAATGTATAAAAGGTGAAAAGATATGGAACTCTTTCATTATCTCCCTGAAACAAAAAAAATCTAAAATCCTTCAAATTCCACTTAAAATGTCTATTCAACTCCTGGTTGTACCCCTGCACCTTCCCAGGCTACACATTTCCTTATTAAATATGTATCCTTCAGTCCCAAGGGATCATAGGTTTGCACCCCTGTTGCACTGATTTGAACTGTGTCTTCTGTGACTGTGCAATCCAGTAAGGGAGTGGAAGTCTTTTCCACATTCTGAGCAGCAGTAGTAGATGTTGGTCTGGTATCAGGGGTGTGGATCTTTCTGAGGGCTCTCTTGTTTTCTCCTCCCTTTGCCAAGGTGGATTCATACATAGTGAGACATTCCTTCACTTCTTGTTTCCAGGCATACTTGTCTGAATTGAGACAATACCAAGTTTTCACACTGATGGAAAGAGTGCTGAGGCCATGCTTGCACATGTCCTATTAGCACAATTTAGGTCACTCTTTTGGTCTCTTTCCAGACTCCAGCTCTCCAAAGAGGGGGTCTTTTGGTACTTGGGCATCTGTCATTTGTAAGACATGATGCAATCAGTGCATACGCCTCTATTTCAGGAGGGCGAATATGGAGGTGGTGCTCGTCCTCTCAAGCATTGTGCTGTTGGGGATCTTGTCCTGTCATGAGGTACCAAGTATGCGCCTGATGCAGCGCATATGGAATACATTGAGCTGCTGCTCCTGTTTTGAGAGAAAAGTCGATGTTTCACTGGCATACAGTAATGTGCTCAAAACACAGGCTATGTAAACCTGCACCTTGGTGTGCACAGTGAGGTTATTGTTAGCCCATACTCTCTTTCTAAGCTTGAGAAACAAGTTGTCAGAGACTGTAGAACTTAGGTACATGAACTCATGGATGACCTCCAGCTCATAGTCACTCACCCTCATAGGTGGCTCATTGCTCATGTTTTGACCCATGAAGTGGGTCTTCTTTAAGCTGATTGTGAGGCCAAATTCCATATATGCATCCGCAAAGCAAGTCACAAGTGGCTGAATTCCCTGCTGAGTGTGAGCAGCAATAGCTACAAAATCAGTGAACAGGAGCTCTCTTAGATGCTTCCCAAAAACTTAGCTTTGAGAGTTTGAAGTGATTGCTATTCATTCTGGTCCAGAGAAATATGTCTTCTGTAGCAGTTCAGAAAGCAGATTTCAAACTGAAAAGAAGTTGGCAAACAATGCTGGACCCAGCACAAAGTCCTGCTTCACTCCACTGAGAATCTCAAAAGGTTTGAATGTGGATCCATCATACATGCTAACCCTATTTATGCCTTCATGAAAGGCCTTGATAATGTTGAGCAGTGTTGGGGGGCAGCTGATCTTAGCCAGAATCATGAACAGACCTTTCTACTGATGAAGTTGAATGCCTTGGTCAGGTCAATGAAGGCAATATACAGAGGTTTGTTGTGCTCCCTACACTTTTCATGTAGTTGCTTTACAGAGAAAGCCATGTCTATAGTAGACTGTGAAGTTCTGAACCTGCAATGAGACTCTAGGTAGACTATCTCTGCAAGAACATGGAGCATCATCAGGGCAAGACATGCAAACAGCTTTCTCACTGTACTGAGAAAAGAGATGTCACGATAGTTGTTACAATCACTTTTGTCACCCTTATTCTTATAGATAGTAACTATGTTAATATCCCTCATATCTTACAGTACATTGCCTTCTTCTCCAGCATTAGCAAAGTATTGTATGCAGCTCTGAGAATAGGACACCATTGGCACATCTGAGGATTTCTGAGGAAATATCATCTTTCCTGGAAAATTTTCCAGAAGAAAGTGCTTTCAGTACATCATTGAGTTCCACCAAGGTGGGCTCAGCATTGAGTTCAGTCATGGTTGGTAGAGGTCCAATGGCATTCAGGGCTATCTCTGTAACTATGGTCTCGTAGGCATACAGTTGTGAGTAGTGCTCCACCCAGAATTCCATCTGCTTAGTTCTCTCCTTCAGGACCTCAACTGTGGCCGACTTAAGTGGGGCAATCCTTTTTGGTGATGGAACTGTGGCCGACTTAAGTGGGGCAATCCTTTTTGGTGATGGAACTGTGGCCGACATAAGTGGGGCAATCGTTTTTGGTGATGGAACTGTGGCTGACTTAAGTGGGGCAATCGTTTTTGGTGATGGTCCAATGGCTGACATAAGTGGGGCAATCGTTTTTGGTGATGGACCAATGGCCGACATAAGTGGGGCAATCGTTTTTGGTGCTGGACCAATGGCCGACATAAGTGGGGCAATCATTTTTGGTGATGGACCAATGGCTGACATAAGTGGGGCAATTGTTCTTGATGATGGAACTGTGGCCGACATAAGTGGGGCAATCATTTTTGGTAATGGACCAATTGCTGACTTAAGTGGGGCAACCGTTTTTGGTGATGGACCAATGGCTGACTTAATCTCATCATACATTGCTCACATGATATCAGTGTCTGTGACCTGCTGAATCCTGAAGCAGAATTGGAGCCAGTAGTCATTAGAACACAACTGAGCTACCTGATACACTTGACTCTGAGCAAATATTCCTCTTTGGGAGAGAACTTTTATGCAGCCAGTGCCTGCCTCTTCTTCTCAATCAGGGGCATCAGCATTTTGGTGCAGGCTTCAAACCAATCAGGACACTTGACTGTCTTCTTGTCAAAGGTAGATATCACAGTGTTACAGATAACATCCCCTAGTTTTTACCATCTCTTCCTGATATCAGTGCCTTCCAGGTGGGGCAAGGCCTCTTCAAGCACTTGCACAAACTTGCATTCTTTTGAAGGATCACAAGTCTTGCCTGTGTCAATACATGACCTCCCTTTCTTTTCTGAGTGAAAGAACCTTCAGAGCTGAATGTTCACCTTACTACACATGAGGAAATGGTCAGTATCACAATCTGCACTGTGGTAACTGTGTGTTACCCTGACACTACTTTAACTGCTGCATTATGTGAGGATGAAGTCAAGCTGGTGTCAATGTTTCAGTCTTAGGTGTCAACTCAAAACTTTGTGCTGGGGCTTGGCATTGAAGAAGATGTTGGTTATGCAGAGGTCATGTCGGGAGCAGAGTTCAAGGACATGCTGTTCATTTTCATTCATCTTTCCTGTTGCAAACTATCCCAGACAGGATAGCCAGCTTTGTTGGTCACTTGTCACTTCTGGCATTGAAATCATCAAGAATGAATTGAGGTTCATGGGAAGGAACCTCACTGATGATAGCTCTAAGTTTGTCATAGAACTTGGCCTTAACTTCCTAGGCAGAAGTTAAAGTAGGCACATAAACATAATGTTGACCATGCTCGCTGGTGCTTGTAGCTACATTTTCAGCATTTTCTCATTTCCCACATTTGGTGGTATGACTGACCCAACAAGGTTGTTTTTTATTGCAAAATCAACACCATGTTCCCTAGTCTCTCCTAGAAGCTTCCTGTGCCAGAAAAAAGTAAAGACCTTCTCCTTGAGTCATACAAAGGATAACAGGCTGGTTTTCTGGAGGGCCACAATGTCCATCTACAGTCTACTCAGCTTGTTATTAATGACTTTTTTTCTTCTGGGTATCACTGATTTTCTGTATATCTTCTATAAGGCCTGGAGTCATTGTCTTTATGTTCCATGTGGCCAGCCAAAGGCTGGTTTATTTTGTTCCATTTTAATTTTTTTCCAGTTTATAGTTAAAGATTCACTTGTTGGGGGTTCCCTAAGCCCTACACACCCAGTACAGCAGGTGAACCATGACAAGAAGGCATGTTTTTGGCCAGCTTAAGGTGGGAGGTAGCTGCCCAATGAAATATGAACATCTCTCCCACCATCGGAAGCTGACCTTTGCACCTTGCTGTATGTCAGTTGAGTGCATGCACTTAATACTGGTAACTGCTGCTTCCTGTGTTGTGTCACCATTCACACACTCATAAAGTGATGCTGGAGTGGTCTCTCCAGGGTACAGACCTGGGCAAGTGAAGTTTGAGGATACAGCTGATGCCCAGCAGCTGGTTCCCACTCTCCATGCCACTGATGTAATCCAAGGGGAAAGGCAAGGTCAGTATGACCCGGCATCAGTGTCATTGCAGGAGACGGCAGAGTGAGGTTGAATACAGCCTCAAATTGCCTTAGGGCTCCATTTGTGGATTTTTCCTTGAGGTTTACTCTCAAAGCCTTCCCATGACTAGGTACTGCCACAAGGTAGAAAATATTTTAAATCAGGGTTTTTCTTCTCCAGACTGAGCTGCCTTTCGAGACTGACAAACCCCATCAGCCCAAAGTAACTGATTTTAAGGCACCAGTCACCTGTCTTCACACCTTCTGTCAGTGAAAATGATTTCACCAAGCTTTGACATTAAGCCACACATGAAGACCAGTAGCTTGTCATGGGTTCTCAGAGACTACTGGAGACACATGCCATGGGAGCATTTTAGAGACAGTGGGAGCTTATCCCCACTATCATCCCCGGCTATGACAATCATTGAAACCATTTCCTTATTAACTGTTAAGAAACTCTACCCACTTTTCCCTTGTAACTATTTTTTGCTTTTCCACACCCTTTTCCCATTATTTTTCCTCTTATTTCTTCTTTTTTTCTTGTTCATCCAATTTTCTCAACGTAATCTGTAACACTTTCTCTTATGTCTGTTCTAACCTTAATACACCTCAAGCAGCAGTATAGTTATTTTTGAAGAATGACTATATACCATTATGTTTTACATTGGACTATTGAAATGGTCTTTGTCAAATCTAAATATCTTATATCAACCGTATTAACAACTGTATTGTATGAAATGATCTTCCACATGACTGAGGTGCAGGATGATATAGACATCTTGAAAGATTATTTCTTATGTTATTACATGAATTAGAGTTGCAGTTCATATATTTAACAGGCAATGCAGTGTCAATGGCAAATTACAATGGGAGTGATTCAGGTGGCCATCTGAACCCCATGAGATTCACTGTCTGACTTCCCAGCATGATACCAATCAGTCCCAAATTCTCACCACTGCCATATCCAACACTCTGCATTAAACTTAAAAGCATGATTTTACAGAGTGCTCCTTTCTGTGTTTCATATGTACCCATGGGAGCACTGTACTGGAACCCTATGAGCTGATACTGAATGATGCTTGGACCTGGCCCAAAGCTACTTGTGCAAGCAGTGTGACAGATGTCATTCTTCAATCAGTCAACACAAGGACATTCTCCAAAATCATGCTAACTTATTCTCAGCCTGTAGCAAAGGAAAACAGAATGAGTATAGGTAAAGAAACTTGACTGTGTAGACTTTTAATTAGTTATAATTGACAGCCATTTCCTGAAGTAATGCGTTATCTGTTAACTGTCTGTAATTCTAGCAGCCACTGCATGTACCATTAATTAGATTAACAGTCTAGCTAATAAAGAACCATGAGACGAGAAGCAGTGATTAATCAAATTCCTAGAGAGAATTATAAATATTAGATGAGCTTTTTTCTTTTATTCTATAAGCCTTGGGTAGAATCATTATCTTTGCTATAGTTAAAATTTTATGTAGCATGTAGCTCTGCTGTTTCTAACACTTTACCATCTATTCTTCTTTGAACCTAATCCTGTTTCAGCTTATAGCATTAAGGGCAAAATCATAGCATGTTTGCCACATCTCTGACCACCCTCTTCTCAGTTACATTTTTTTTTTCTTCATCTTTCTAATTCTAATAGCCCAAACATGTTGACAGGCACTATATTCAGGAAATGATAGGCTGTCATGAGTTTCATCATGTCTTTTTTCCACTGCTATCCACTTTTCTTTATGTCACTATTATTTCTCAAAACTTGTTACTGACAAACTGAGGTGCATCTAGTTCCTCAGGAACAGATGCTGTCATATCAATACTTAAAAGGAAGTTTGGAAGTTATCCTCACGTCAGAGGAGGAGTCTCAGGTACACACATTACAAGCAAGGTTATGACAATTTATATGCCCCTCCCCCCATAACCTACGGGAGAAAGCCACCTGAGTTTATGTCTATACTGAGTAGTATGAGTCTAATCATTTATTATTACCTGATTCCAAAGGCCCAAGCAATTGTCATTGTAACAGTCTTCTTTTTCATCTGCTGAAATGCATTGCTGAAATTACAAACCTACTCCAAAATGGCAACCCTCCTACAAGTAGAACATTCTCTGCTGTCATTGTATTTGAATTACTGTAATGCATTTTACCGTGTGACCTTGAACATATTCAGGATGCACAGAATGCTTCAGCAATGTTATTAACTTGTACCAGTAGCTACAAAGCTGCCATCCTCTAACCCATGATGCAAAGTCTACATCTGTTGCCAGTGGCATTGAAATTGCTGGTTAATATTTTAGCACAAATCTATATAGTTACAAATCCACGAACAGTGCACAGGTTGTAAAATGAAGGCTCAACGACAAACAGAAGTAATAAAAAAAAGAAGAAACAAAACCTTCCAACACCAACACAAAACTCAGCACAGAGTTTTGCAATGGTGTTGGAAGGTTCTGTGTCTTCTTTTTTTGGATTATACATGTATATTGTACAAATAACAGACAGCTAGTCATTTCCCAAAGATTCTTTAGAGACCCTCTGAATACTTTCTAGTATTTATCTTTTAAACCCTGCCCTTGTGTAATCAGTACTTTGTCAGTTAAGGGTGCAAAGCAGCATGGTTTGATAATATGAGTCTCTCATGACTTGCTTATAGCAGAAGATCTATTTTTAATAATTATTGAATTTGTCATAGTTTCATTGACTGGATTAAGATAGCTAGTTATTATTTTAAGCATTAAATATGCCTTTTTATCTATGTTTTAATTATTTATCCTTTCCATGTGAAGTTTTTGTTTAGGTAAGTCAGAGCAATTTATTGATTCCTAGTATTTATGCATGGTCCTAAATACAAATATACATTAGATATGCATTATGCCTATGTAGCTAGTATTGTTCATTTTTAGAGAATATATTCCATAAATGCTTTAAATGCAATGAGACTGAATAAGATTTCACAGATTCAGGTTTGAATTTAAAAATTCAGATTTCATGCCTCTACATATGTTCACTAAATTTGCTTGAAAGGGTTTGAACTGGCTATTTTCAGCAAAAATGCCTACACAGAAATAACCTTATCTTAGTGATTAACTTTATTTGCAACATATCTTCATATGACATAAGGAAAGTAACAGTAAATCCTAGGGATAAGCATTTTAATCAAACTATCTTCATTTTGTTTTCATATGACATGGTTTTGCTGTTTCTGAAGTAGCACCCTTGATCAAAATTATGTGGTCCTGTGATTATATTTAATCAAGTAGTTATGATCCTATCGGTTAAGCATTATACTTCACCACCCAAGTTTCCTAAACTGGAAATGAAAATATTGCCATTATATAATATGCTCAACACCTTTAGCATTGCTCATAATTCTGTGCAGTGGAGCAGGCCTGGTATATGACAGCCTGTTGTAATTCCTAAAAGTAGTAAGGCAATGGGATAAGACAGTGTATGTAGTGTTACCTCCTTACAGAGATATCATACTCCGTGCACAGAGTTCATATGCAAATCATTCCTGCCCTGAAGGAATATCATATGTTCAGCCATTCATGAAACAAATGCATCAGAGTACAGGCAGATGCCATGGGGCATTGTAAAAGAATACCTCTATGGATAATCCAGCCATGCTGTAGCTAACAGTACTGTGATTCCCAAGCAAACATGGCTGTCAACCATCAGGGACAAATCTCGGCAGAATAAGGGACACATTAAATAATCAGGGGCAATCAAAGACACTTAAAATTGTAGTGCTATTAACTTGAAACATTTATGTAATGAGCATGTGAATTAATTTACATTTTCTGAAGTAAAATAAGTCCACAGCTCTCAGTATAATTATTGTTTACTAAGTGTGATTCACTACCTTTTATTCAAGAGTCACCAATTTTATAAGGGAATAAGAGGGACAAAGCTTTAATTTGAGTCAAAATTAGGGACACTTGAGGTAAATGAAAATGTTGTTCAGGAGACATACTGGAGAAATGTATTAGTGTTGTGCCAATAAATAAATATGGTAAGGCAAACTAGACAAGCAACAGAGTCTTCTGTGATACAGGCCTACTTGCTACCTGTTCCAACCCTAACAATGATGTTGGCGAGCTTCTACAGCATCCTCTCATTATAACTATATTGTAATGGCCACTGTCTGCAGTAATGATGAGGGAGTGAGACAGCTTTATGAATCACTCACATACTTGTTTGTGAAATGCAGTGTAGCTTAGGTAGGATGTTGTACTTTACTAAGTAGCTATATTTAGTTACTTTGTAAAGCACAGTCTACTTCCCTAAGTTGTATAGCATCACTACACAGAGGTTCCCTGCATGCTAAACACAGTATCAAATATTCAGTGTAATAAGTGAACCTGTGTACCATTTTAGAAACTTGCTATGATATTTTAGTACCAACATGAGGTCATAGTCAGTGACAGCATAAAAAACATATTGTACAGATACATCTGTGCAATATATCTGTGAATACCATGTCTCATTCTGTCAAATGTTTGTAAACTCAGGAAAGCATTTCTTTTTCCTGATGTAATGCAAGGCAATCTCTGACTCAATACTGATGGATTTACTACACAACAGCAAGTCAAATGGCATCAGAAATACTCAGTCCAGGGATCTATACCTCTTGTGCAACATCAACAGAACAGTTTGGATGGACAGATATAATTCATAGAGGATACTCTTGCTGCATAACAGGATCCCCATCCACATAAAACAAACTTCATCCCTGTCCATTTTCAAGTGCAACTTAGATCAATGGATGGGAAATAAAAAATGTACCCCAAGACTGCTGCCTGTACAACTGATGGAGAGGCACAGCTCTTAAATATTTAATTCCATGCATGAGTCCTCTCAAGTTATCTGTGGCATGATCTAATCTATTCTCACTGTGGGTAATATATAATTATTGATCATGGGATGGGTAAGGCCAGTCTACTACCAAATAGGTCAGGTTAATTCAAGCACTAAAAGGGAAATTGAATAGGCTTAAAGTGGCCCACAAGGGCAGCCAGCCTAGTACTTACCTATGAATCTATTTATTTTATTTTATTTAACATTTGTTTACCAGGATAGTCTAAATGGATAACTGATGTCCCTTTTCAGTGGAGTCCTGGGGAAAAAAGATCCATACAGTTCATCATTTTTGGATATAAAGTGAAAATATTTGGTTACGAAAAAAGTCAATAAGAATAGAGAAGCATGCTTTACATAGTAGATACAATGTGTACAATAGAATCAATGAGGACAGTATTGCAAGGCTTTAACCAAGTAGTATTATGTACAATATGTACAGTGAGTATTGGAAGAGTACAATAACTGTGAACACTAGAATCATAAGGGAATAAGGTCTCGTATTGGGGTGAGGTTTCAGAGGGCTGCATAGCAGTTACAAAGATGGTTAGTGTAAAGGTATGATTTAAGGAGGTTTTTGAAACTGGAAGTAACGTTTTGTAATCAGAGGTCAGGGAGTACAGTGATCCATGTTTTAGCAACTTCATTAAGGAAAAGAGATTTGCCAGAAATGTTTTTACATAGGATTATATTGAGCAGAACTTTATTACTGGATCGTGTCTATTTGACTTGTAGAAATTTAGAAGACCAGTCAAGGTAGGGGTTTTCTCAGGACAGTATAGCATTTGGTGGGCTAGGTTGAGTTGGTGGTAGCATAATAAATAATGAAATTTGAGCCACTGTAATGAATATAGGGACTGGCAGTAGTGGAAGCATGATTTGGCACTGGTTGCGAACCTGGCGATTTTCTGGTAACAAATAGAAAGTTTGTTCTGGTTGGTTTTATTTAGGTTTGTTAGAACTGGAGATGCATGAAGTAATATGGATAGGAGATGGGTTCTGGCTATAACAGTTCTAGACTTGGAGGTAAGGTACCTTTTACAACGATATAGGGTCCCTAGCTTTTTATGGACTTTGGAAATAGTTATAGAGATATGTTTGTTGTATCTTAGTTGTAGGTCAATTGTAAGCCCTAGTAGTTTGGCCTCTAATTCTGGGGTGATGATGGCCTTGTTAGAAAAGAGTATGGAGAAGGTGGAGTGGTTGATCTTTGTTTGGTGGAACAACATAAGTTGGGTTTCTTGGGGTTTAATATCAATTGTGTCTTACTTAGCCAGTTTTCTATTTTTGTAAAGGTTTTTTGGGCTTTTTGCTGGAGAAGTTAGATGCTAGGAGCAGAGCAGATCAGGGTTGTGTTGTCTGCATATTGAACTATGTCAGCCTTAGTGGTTGCTAAGTGGAGTTGGTTTGTAAATATGTTAAAAAGAAAATAAGGGGGCCTAGAATAGAGCCTTCTGTGATGCCTAGTGTGACAGGAAGTGGGGGTGATAGGAAATGAGCCATTTGACAGACTGTTGGCGGTTGTCTAGGTAACTTTTGAACCAGAGTAGTGTGGGGTTGTTAATGCTGAGGTCAGAGAGGCAGGTTAGGAGTTTATTCTGAGAAACTCTATCCAATGCTTTGGATAAGTCTAAAAAGGTAGCAGATACTAGGATGCCTTGGTTCCTGAGTGTGTTAATAGTGTTGGTAAAGTTGATTAGGACAGTGGTGGTACTACGGGATGGGCAAAATCCATGTTGAGATTTGGAAAGTAGATTACTGGAGAGAAGGTGGGTAAGAAGTTGATGGTGGATGCACTTTTCTAAGATCTTTGATAGGGGGGATAGCATTGCAATTGGGTAGTTAGAGGTCAGTAGAGGGGCCTCCCCTTTTGAAGGGGAAATATGAATGAGGTCTTCCACAAGGAAGGGACAGTATTTTCAGTAATGGATCTATTTATTAGTAGTCAAATGGGGTAAGCAATAGCTTTGGATGCTAGTTGAAGATATGCAGCAGAAGATGGTTGGCGGCAAGGGTGGTTGGTTTGAGTTTAGTTAAGTATTTTTGGATAATAGATGTAGAGAAGTGAGTAGTGTTGTTTTGGGCCTTATGGGCTTGTGGTAGGTTGGTAGTGCTTGTATTGTTTATGACTTTAAGATTGGAGGAGGTAAAGCATTCATTGAAGTTAGTGGCTATGTCTAAGTTTATACCTTCTATATTGGGGGTAGTGTGGTGTTTGTTCTGGGCTGAAGGATGTTGTTCACTGCAGCCCGAAAATGTTGAGGGTTGGAGTTGTGTTTTGTTTGAAGAGAAGTGTAGTGATTTTGCTTGCCAATCTTGA
>NC_056749.1:823862511-823985011 GCF_019279795.1 Protopterus annectens | reverse complement strand
TTAGCAGCAGCAGCCAGGAGATGGCATTGATGCATCAGGAGCATCAGCAGCCTACCAGGCAGTTAGATGAAGCTGTTCATTCATCAACAAGATTGAAGTCTCAAAAGAACAGCATTTTGTTGTGTCTGAACAGACAAATGTTGCATCTGAACATTGGGAATCATCAACCGGAAATCATTGTTACCAGAACATGCAACCAACAAACAGGATGAGAACCACTCAACATATACAGACAAATGTAAGAACTTAAAATCTAAACTTAAAAAGTACAAGCACCTTATGTTAGATAATTGGTACCTGACTGAGTGTCTTAAAAACAATCAAGTGCCTAAAGGTTTACGCATTCTGAAGTTTCCCAGTAATTTAGAACCTGGTACAGCATTTTATAAAGAAATTGTGGGGATTTTAAATGGTTGTGGGTTAGCTCTTTTGAAGGCTATTATAAATAATAACAGCAGTACTATTGTTAGTTCAAAAACAGACATTGATAGACTAAACAAAGAAATTACTGAAGATTTACTTTTTAGTGTTGAAAAATACAAATGAGATTATATGATTGTATTACAAGATACTGATAAAATTGTGTCTAAGAACTACAAAAGGAAACTTTCCAAGCTAGAAAGGGACAATAAAGAATACTCTCAAGGGTGGGCTTACCCCATGGGGGAAATTATAAAAGGGGTAGAGAAGAAAAAAAACCTGGTAGGTTTAACCAAGGTAGACAACTTGTGAATTCTCACAATGGGGCGAACCATGGGGGGGGGGTTACTTGATACGACACCCACTATGATGAAAAAAAAACAATGGTAACGATGTTCCTTTAGGGATAAATGGTCTAAGGAGGTCCGAAAGGATGCAGAATTTAACATCCCAGCCATCTTATGCAGAGGTTACAAGGAATTATCCCTGATACCGAGGGAGACAGTATCACAGATAAGTCATGGGTTATTGTGTGGTAGCGTGAGTGGTGATAAAACTTTCTTGTTTAGGGAGTTAGACTCAAATGCAGGTGAGGGGCTATTTGACCCACTACAGGAGGTTTGGACAACTCAACCAACAGTGATTCTGGGTGTAATATTGTGATCACAAAGGATAATTTTCCCATTTATAATTACACCGATTTGAGGGTGGATGATAACTTCTTTTCCATTATTAAGAAAGGGTTCACTTTTGTAACGAGTAAAGGTGGATAGGTAGCCAATACTATTCTTGATATAAAATTGTTCATGAGAAAATTACATTTATTTTTTCTGTTTACCTATGTTTGCTGAATTTCTTTTATTAGTACTGATTTAAAACAAGGAAAAGAAAGGGAAGGGATTTCTCTGTTTTTGGTTAAGGGAGGAGAGGCTTAAGAGTATTCTAACTGCCCCGAGAACTCTCTAAGATGCTCTAAATACTATTTGATTAATATATCCAAGGTGCAAGAACCAGAAGGAATAATCCAGTTACCATCCAAAATCGACTTTATTGTAGAAAAAAATCACAGCAGATAAAAACATTAACGCCTTAATGAATTAACCACAGCATTTTCGTCTTGTTGCATAGACTTCTTCAGATAAAATGCCATACATTCAAATCCCTTATTTATACTCAGATGAAATGGTTTGTAAATCAATTAACTAATGAAAAGCAATTGATTAGAACTTTTAAAGCCACATCCCTATAGATATTAAAAGGAGAAGAAACATTTAATAATAAAATGTGTGTTTTTGTTTTACATTGTAAAAACAATCTGAATAAATACCTTAATGCAGTTAAAAAATATATATATGTTTCTTAAAATCCAAAATATTAAAATCCTTTAGTTATGAAATGTTTTATAATTCATAGGAAACAAAACATATTTTGAACACATACCTTTTAATACCTATAGGAATGTGGCTTTAAAAGTTCTAATCAATTGCTTTTCATTAGTTAATTCATTTACAATCCATTTCATCTGAGTATAAATAAGGGATTTGAATGTATGGCATTTTATCTGAAGAAGTCTATGCAACAAGACGAAAATGCTGTGGTTAATTCATTACATGCTAATGTTTTTATCTGCTGTGATTTTTTTCTACAATAAAGTCGATTTTGGATGGTAACTGGATTATTCCTTCTGGTTCTTGCACCTTGGATATATACTTTTACTGGTTGATTTGGGTGCAATATCCACTTTTTAATTTGGTTGTTGTACTATTTGATTAATACTTACCTAAGGTAAGTCTTGATTACCATATAGGTACCTTCACATTCATTCTAGACCTGATGTGATTACCCATTCTGGAATCAGGAGGTGCCCTATGCAGGATGGGAATTGTCAGGGTGATCATAGTTCATTCTTAGACTCTGCTTTGTAAATCTATAAATATGTAAACGCACTGCACACTAGAATATAGGGCGCCTCTACCCAGAGTCAGGATATCACTGATAAGCCATGTCTTTTCATAAGTGTAAGTTGAAGTTGGTGAGCTGAAGAGTGGGAAAGTTAAGGAAGACAGCACACACACAGTAAATTCATATTTCATTAGTAATCACTCATTGTCTCCTACAGAGTCCTTTTAGTCAAATTATTTTAGTAATAATCTATTTGTTGTTGACTTATTTAGTGTATGCTCCTCTGTTGCATTTAATTTATCTGAAATGACATATCTGACATATTTGGGATCTCTTAATGGTAACTAAATATTGGATATTTTCTAAGTCAACATAATAATTGTTTACACTACTAACATTCCATCCTGATATATACAATACTATAGAATAATAATAGAATAATATAGACTTTCATATCTCTTTTAAGAAAATTCTCCATGTAATAATTTAACATATAGAGCTCAGTTGATATTGTTGGTTAAAATTATGAGTGATAATCCAATAGATCTATCTTTATCTATTGGATTAGGAATGACTTTCATTCCATGTTTAATTGGAATTTCATATTTACTTGTATTTGATACTTAAGAATTAATATTTTATAGAAGTACTTTTTTAAAGCATGACCAGAATTTTACCCTACTTGTATTTAAAGAAGAAAGAACATTAAATTACACTTCCAAGTTTACACACATAAAAATAACATCCAATGTTATCAGAGAATATGGCATAGCTACTATAATCAAAATAAAAAAAAAAAAGAAGCAACATGTTTCTTCCAACAATAACTTGAAATGGATTTTACATTCTTATCATTAAATCCTAATGGCTTAAATAATGCAAATAAAAGATCAAACGTACTAAAATATTTAACTCTAAAAAAGGCACAAGTAGTATTTCTCCAGGAAATGCATTTTAAGACTATTGATAGCTTTATTTGGAACACTAAGGACTATACAGTCTTAGCTCAATCCTCCTATAGAACAAAGACAAAAGGAGTACCAATTCTCTGGAAGAAAAACATAATCACTCCAAAAGTTATTTATAAATATGAAGACAAAGAAGGTCTACTAGCATTTGTTATAATTAAATTTAATAACAGAATATGGACCTTAGCTAATCTATATTGGTTCCCAGGAATTGGAGCAGAAACGGTTAAAAAACACCTAGATTTGATTTCCAACAATTATAAAAGAAATCTTATACTGGGAGGAGACTTTAATTATACCTTAGAAACTTCTGAAACCACCAAGAGGTCTTTTTGCATAGCAACTATTTCAAAATCCTTCAAAAGATGGATTGATTCACTTTATTTAATAGACACTTTTAAAGTAAAAGATGATAAATCCTTATTATTTTCCCATAAATACCATAGATTTGGAACACAAACCAGAATAGAAAAATTATTTGTAGTTCAAGATTTACAAACAAAAATCCTCAACTTCTCAATAGTTCCATGCCCTTCTCAGATCATGAATCTCTGATAATGAAGCTCCAAATAGAGTTTAAACCTTTAATCCTCTCAACTAGAATTCCTTCATATATCATGAAAATTAAAGAATTCAGACCCTGGATGTTTTCAGAACTACAATTATTTCTTGAAATTAATAGTACAACATAACTCAATAGAGTCATGGTTTAGGACTCATTAAACGCATACTTATTTGGTAAGACCCTTAGCTGGTACAAAAACAAAGTTAGAGAGTGGGAATATGAATCATTAGACTTACAAACCAGACTCTTGACAGCAAAATCTAAAAAAATCAGAATTGTCCAGAAGTCAAAAAGAAATAGAGGAATTAAATACAAAATATAATGAAATTATATCATACAAAACTTGTCTAGCCTTGGAAAAATTAAAAATAAACTTATTAGCCACCTCCCCCATATATCTACATAACTTATCTACAAGAATTAATATACAATCTAAAGCAAATAACATTAGTAGTATATATCATGAAAAGAAATGGAAAAAAAAATATCAGATATAGGAGACATCCTTGAAGTATTTTGGTTCCATTATATGGGACATTTCAAAAAAGAAGATTTAGATACAAACCACATAAACCTAGATACAAAACTTATCACTATAAAACAAATTCCAGAAAACTTAAAACTAGACCTAAAAAAAACTATATCCTTTAAAGAAATTGTTGACAAGATAAAAGAAAGTAAATCTAACAAATCTCCAGGGATAGATGGTATAATTACGGAAATTTACAAACTCTTCTCTTCAACAGTAATCTCCCTTTTTCATAAAACTTTGCTAGAAGTACAGTCAGAATCAAAATACCACCATCATGGAAATATTCTCTCATAACACCATTTCTAAAAGATAATAAACCGTCAGATCTTTGCACCTCATACAGACCTATATCATTACTGAATAATGATTACAAAATATTCATGTCAATCCTAGCTAACAGAATGAAAATCCCACTTTCAAAGACAATTAATAATGATCAAACTTGATTTTTATATAACAGGCACACACATGATAATATTAAAAGGATAGTTACTCTTATAGATTATGTGAATAAAGAAGATAGAGAAACAATTGTAATCATATTAAACATAGAAAAAGCCTTTGATTCCCTCAACTGTGAATATCTATTTAAAACTTTAGCATTATTTGAATTTCCTCCTCCCTTCATCTTATTACTAAAAAACATATATATTAATAACTTAGCCTACATTAAATTATGTCTTTTTGCCTCCAAATCTATCCATATAATGAAAAGTATTAAACAAGGATGCCCCCTTTCTCCTGTTTTATTTGCTTTGGCTATAGAAATATTTGTAGAAATAATATGCAATAATCCAAGAATAAAAGGAATAGAAGTCTATGACCAGTACATATCTAAAATAATGCTTGTTGCTGATATTTTATTAACCCTATCAAACTCCAGAGAGTCATTAGGAGAGCTAGAAAACGTAATGGAGACATTTTATAAGATTTCAGGTCTACACTTTAATAGATCAAAATCAAAATGTCTATTTTTAAATAAGAAAGAAGAACTATAAGTTACAGATAAATCCATCATAGGAAAACAAGAACTTCTGCTAAATTATTTAGGAATAGTGTTATGCAAAAATATAAATGAAACAATTAACTTTGAAAATGAAAAAAACAGGATCCAACCAAGAGACACACTGAGGCACAATGAGCTATCCACTTTTAATGTGAACTTCTTCAGAAAAACAAATAATAACCACCTAACCACCTTTTAAATGATTCAGGTAATTAATCATTTAAAAGGTGGTTAGGTGGTTATTATTTGTTTTTCTGAAGAAGTTCACATTATTAAAAGTGGATAAAAGCGCTAGCTCATTGTGCCTCAGTGTGTCTCTTGGTTGGATCCTGTTTTTTTTCATTTTCAAAGTTACTAGTTTGTGCTTTCCAGCTTGGTTTACTGTTGTTTCAATAAATGAAACAATATTAATAATTTATAAAAACATTATCGAAACAATAAAAATATATATAGAAAAGTGGAACAAAGTTATATTAACTTTTGAAGACAGATTGCAATTAATAAAAATGGTCTAATTGCCAAAAATACTATATGTAGCATTAGCAATACAGTTAATTCCTGAAAGATGCATTCTTAAAGAAATGAACTCATATTTAATACATTTTTATGGTATCCCAAAAAGAATAGAGTAGCTCTAACTCATCACATCTGACCCTGAAAACAAGGAGGATTGAACTTCCCAGAAATAGAAACCTATATAAAAGCATCTGTGCTTAAAACTACAATAGACTAAATAAACCCAAATTATTTTGCCAACTGGAAAGAATTAACAACGGCTATATTAACAAATGAATTTAATCTGTTAAAAAATGTTTAATAGTAGACAAATCAAACAAACCCTGGTACATACTGTGCATAAGTATACAATATAATATAACAAAACCTTCTAAAACAACATTATTAATCATTAATCATTACATCAATTCCTTTAGGAAACTTATCAATGCAAACATAGATCTAAAACTTTGGTTTGACCTTTTAACTCCATTTACCATCACTAAGAACTTTCCTCACAAAATATATAGGGAAACAATAACCTCCTAGGAACAAAATGGATTCTTATGCTGGTTTCAATGTGTAAATAAACTAAATGTTTTAGATATACATATGATAAAAACTGCTTACAATATTCCAAAACAGGACTGGTTAACCTTACAAAGCATTTTAATGTACACTCAAGATTTATGCAGATTAATTAATAAATCGTCATTTAAAGATATTCCAGATCTAATAAGTTTTCTGTATGAATTTATATATAATCGTTGTGAAAAGAAAAATTGCATTTCAAATCTATATAAAGAGTTAATAACATATAAAATAATTCCCAAACCATCATACTGGCAGTTCTTAACAAAAGGTCAGTCATTGCAGTTAACAGAGGAAATTAAAACTAACAACTTACTATCAGTTAATTACACCTCTAACACACAGTACTGGAAAATATTTAACTGGAAATACTTACAAAGAGCATGTTTAACACCAGATAAAATTAAAAAGATCAGTATTCCAGTTCGATTCTCAGCTAGAGCGCCTTCTGTGTGGAGACATGCATGAATGGGCGTACCTTCGTTGAAGGTTGTGCATCAGGGCTGGTAACTCGGCACGTAAAAATCAACTACCAATCATTAGTGGACCGGAGTTCCACTGTGGCGACCCCTAACCGGGAAAAGCCAAAAGACACAAACAAACTACTACAAATGGGTTGATCAGTGCAACTACAAATGGTTTGATCAGTACTACTACAAATGGGTTGATCAGTACTACTACAAATGGGTTGATCAGTACTGCTACAAATGGGTTGATCAGTACTACTACAAATGGGTTGATCAGTACTACTACAAATGGGTTGATCAGTACTACTACAAATGTTTTGATCAGTACTACTACAAATGGTTTGATCAGTACTACTACAAATGGTTTGATCAGTACTACTACACATGGTTGGATCAGTACTACTACAAATGGTTTGATCAGTACTGCTACAAATGGTTGGATCAGTACTACTACAAATGGTTTGATCAGCACTACTACAAATGGTTTGATCAGTACTACTACAAATGGTTTGATCAGTACTACTACAAATGGTTTGATTAGCACTACTACAAATGGTTTGATCAGTACTACTACAAATGGTTTGATCAGTACTACTACAAATGGTTGGATCAGTACTACTACAAATGGTTTGATCAGTGCTACTACAAATGGTTGGATCAGTACTACTACAAATGGTTTGATCAGTACTACTACAAATGGGTTTTGCTGGAGGTGTGAAAAGTCAAATAAAGCAGACTGGATTCATATTTTTTATGAATGTAATAAAATTAAATCATATTGGAATGGAATCAATCATGTTTTACAAGCTTTATTTAATGAATCCTTTACCTTAACTAAAGCATTGATTATACTAAATGTAAATGAAGGTCCCCACCTGAATAAGACAAATATGTATTTGGTATGGACAGTACTTGCCATATCTAGGAAATGCGTAACCAGAAGGTGGAATTCAAATACACCCTCGACCTTGGAAGAATTCTACACTTTACTGAAGACAACTGCATCGATGGAAATAAAAATCAAAGAACTATGAATCTATCCCAGGCCATTGGTAAATAATCCTTGGGAGAAAGTTATATCTTTGTAGAACACTCTGCAATAATCAATATTGTATCTCTGATAACTGATCTGTTAATTCTATATTTAGTAACATACAGTATATATAATTGAAAGTCAGGCTATAGTAAATATTGTATATCTTCTTCTTCTTCTTCTTTCAGCCTTTCCCGGTTAGGGGTCACCACAGCGGATCACCTTGTCCGCACATGATTGGCAGTGGAGTTTTACGGTGTTGAGTTATTGTAAATATTGTATATAGTTGTTTAAAATGATGTTTAAAAATATTATATAAATGTTATTTTAATTGAAAATAAAACATTTTTTTAGGAAAAAAAGAAAATTAAATTTGGAACACTTGTACCATAAACAGCCAGTATGTCAGTTCACTAATATGCTGGTTAGAAGAAGTACCTTTAATCCCAGTCTTAATTAAGAAATATTACATTTTGAAACAGTTATCATTTATGAACATAGAAAAGAGTTCAATAAACAAAAATGGTTTAGAAATAACTTAACCAAAGAAAAAATAAGGTTGTTGACAGAACTGACTAATACAGTTAATTTGAGAGTGATGAAACCTGACAAGGGGGTGGGGTGGTGCTGATGGATAATATGGACTATATTACCAAAATCTCTGAGATCCTAAGCACTGACAGTAGGTATGCTGTGGTGTCGAGAAATTAGTTGAATATAGCCTACAATAAGATTGACTGGATTTTGGATGATAATTTAAGCCCAGGTCTCATTAATGAACAATGACACCATTTTTTGAAGGTCACAACACCCTTCATACCTAGTATGTTTAAGATCCCTATGGTCCATAAGGATGTCAGAAACCCATCCCTTAGACCTATTGTCACTTCAGAGGGTTCAAAAACACAGCCCCTGGCCATATTTGTGGATACAAAATTAAAACAGTACCAACGCAAATACCCAAATATTCTCATAGATTCGTGGGATTTTTTAGATAAGATAGGATGTTTGGCGTTTAAAATTGAATTTATTTTTGTGACGGTAGACGTCAAAGTTTTTTTTTTGTTATTCCACAGCAAAAAGGCATAGAATGGTTTGAATACATGTTAATAGACTTTGGATTTCTATCTGCAGTTGATTTTAGGTTGGTACTTGAAAATATGGAGTAGGTGCTCAAAATAACGTTTTGATTTTACAGAGGGAGTTGTACCACCAACTTGATGAGGTTGCCATGGGTTCATCCTGTGCCCCCATATTTGCAAATATTGTTATGTTATATTGGGAAACCCTTTATGTATTTGATTCCATGTGTAAAGAATATATTTCTAGGTACTTTCTTTATTTGGACGATATTTTTGTGTGGAAGGGACCCCTTGAGGTGATTCCCCAATTTATTGAATTTTTGAATTCCACCACAGAGCTTTTAATTTTTACCCATGAAATAGGATTGAATAAAACTAATTACTTGGATGTTTGCATAGAAAAAGACTTGGGCAACAATCCATTTACGTCAAAGGTTCATAGCAAAAAGTGTTTTTCCAACTCTTACCTACACTGCCAAAGTAGTCATCCCTATTTTCAGAAATGTAATATAGTGAAGGGACATATGGTAAGAGTTGCAAGGATGACATCTAAAAAGGAAGATTTTGTACAGGAGTAAGATTATGTTCATTCCCTTTTTTTAGAAAGAGGGTACCTGGATGAATTGATTAGATCCATTAAAGAACAAGTGTTACAAGGAAGGGGAAATGTATACATACCCTTACTCTATGGGGAACCTATAACAAAAGAACAGGGTTTGGTTTCGGGGACATTACCTGTTACACCTTATTTAGTAATAACCTTTGATCAAGACACAAGGTGGATAAAGAAAACCATAAATAGAGGATGGAATATGTTCCAAAGAATGCCCAGTAGGTCAGACATATTTAACAGACAATTGAGGTACAGTTATAAGAGAAATTATAGTCTTAAGGAAATACTGGAAAAGAAGAGCAGCATTACCAGTGGGGCAACAGCAAAAATGGGGGGACACAAGTGTGGAAGGGGTTCCCAATGTACTTTTATGGCTAACTGTAAGAGTTTAGAAATACCGAGTATGCCTTCTAGCCTTAAGACTTTGATATACAACAGTTGTTATTCAAAAGGTGCGGTGTATCTTGCTTACTGTAAATATTGCTGGGCATATTACACTGGTAAAACCAAATGTACTTTGAGACAACGTGTGTATGATCATAATTATGACATCAATAGAAAAAGAGAAACTAATGCCTTGTACAGGCATAGTATGGTGTGTGCACAGGCAGATTTTAAATTTTGGGTCCTGGAAAAGGTGGTTCCTAGTGACAGAGGTGGGGAATGGGAGAATATGTTACAATATAGAGAAACGATATAGCAGTTAAAATTGGATGCCTGTACCCCCTCCTGGCATAAATGATCATATTTCACTTCTTCCTGCCTTAAAAATGAAAGCTTCTAAGCCTAGAAGGGCTAAAAACTAATGATTAACAAAATAATTATTATTTGCACACATTCATTATTATGCCTATCATTTTATAAAATCATGTTAACTTTTTATGGTTGTTTCCTATACATTGTAACAGATGTTTCCTTGGTTTTTCTTTGAGTAGTTCTAGGGCTTGAATAAGAATTTTTATATGTATTCATATTTTGATACATATATATATATATATATATATATATATATGTATGGATCTAGGATGTTTGATCGAATAGTAAACTGTCCTAATCCATAACCACCGAACACACTTTAATGAAAGCTCTTTTATCAAAAAAGCGCTTTCGTTAAAGCGTGTTACTAAAAAAAAAAAAACTACATTAACGTTGTGCCCCCCCACCCCTCCACTTTAATATTCTCCCTCCGAGACCGCACTACAGTGAGAAAAAAGGAATTCTCCCTTATTTGCACCATAGTACAGCCTCAGCAAAAGGCATACTTACGCGAAAGTGCTTCTTCGGTGAAAAGCACTTTCGCGTAAGTATGCCCGGCCGTTTGCATTTCGGACTTTTGATGATTCAATCAAAAGTCCTAGACCCATGTGTGTATACATATACATAAACTTATTTCATTGAAAGTTATAAATGGCCTTTTCCCCACTGTAGTGTGACCCTGGAGTTAGTATATTAAGTAAGGGGGTGTAGGGGAACAGCCTCCCACATATTATAAACATTTTAAGCTATGCACAGTGATACTTACAAGTGCAATAAATAACTGTTTCCAAAAGAGAATATATAACCAAGATATGTGGGGGGGCCTCACCCCCCTTACTTTATATACTAACTCTAGGTTCGCACTAGTGTGGTGAAAAGGCCATTTATTGCTTTCACCGAAATGAGTTTCAGTCAAGTGAGTTTTCAGTCAAGTGAGCTTTCAGTGAAGTGGTCCTAGTAATTTCATTTTCAATCAAGTGAGTTTTCAATCAACCATAGTAGACCCATATATATATATATATATATATATATATATATATATATATATATATATATATATATATATATATATGTATATAGCTTTCGGAAATTTCAAGTTGATTATTTATATATATTGAAAAAAACAGTATTAAAATTGATTTTTGCAGTGTGTACTGTTTAAACATCTATAACACTATTAACAATACAGTTGTTTTTTTAAAATTTCAGTTTATTGGCATTATTTGCATACTTAATTATTTAATTGATGTTTTAACCAATGGGAAATGGAGTAATGTACTATAAAAATGGGTGTAGAGAAGGATTCTGTTATTCTGATGAAGTCTTCTGTAAGAAGATGAAAGCGCTTAATCTGTTGTTGTAATATCAGAACTGTTTGTATGTTTTATTTGCCTTATTCTGGTGTTTACATGCTGGAGCAATTAAATTTCAACTTTTACCTTATGTGAATTGGATCTTTTTGCCAATACCATCGTACAGTTACTTGCTGAGGAGGGACAGCCTTTATTGGAGCTTTGTGTGACTGTTTAGTGTTTTTTTGGTCATTTGGAGCCAGCGTGTTTTTGGATTAGTGTTATAAGCTAATGGATCACATTCCTAATGTGCAACCAGCCTATAAATAAGGGATGCATTTTATTAAATATTTCCATTTAATACTCATGCCAAAACTAATGGTCATGACCCAATCGTGATAGTAAATGTAATCCTTCCACAAGAAATGTTCCCGACTTCAATGTCTTGAATAAACCATGCTGGAGTTTGGTCCATCAATTATTTTGAGGTAATTCATAAAATATCTATTCCTGCAAGGCACTAGCTGCAACTACACTCTATATGCAATTAGAAAATGACAGTTTGGTGAATGGAATTGCTATCATGATTCCATAAGACTCTTAAATATTTATATTTCTATACTGGTTTACTGTCACAAGGTGGAAGTCCACAATCCTGAAATGCGTAATCTTGTTAACATAACATAGAAGACCAAAATCCTGAAGACCACAATGTCAAACCTTCACTTGTTCCTGGGCTTACACTGGTAGGGATATTCAGTATTCAGGACTTTCAGACATCCTGGTCTAAAGCATTTTGATGTTCTATATTACGCTGTCAATGCATTTCAGGATTGTGGGCTTCAAACTTGTGATAGTAAACAATACTTATGAATTGTGTGTGCTTGCCACAGCACTGCTGCTTGGAGATGGTTATATATCAAGCAATCATATTTCAGAAGGGATGATGAATCTATGAAGCTTGTATGCATATCAGTGTGCTACTGCATGTGCATGCCTGTCTGTGAATGTGTGTCTGCATATGCATTTCTGTGCTTGAGTGTGTGTGTGTGTGTGTGTGTGTGTGTGTGTGTGTGTGTGTGTGTGTGTGTGTGTCTGTCTATGAGTGTGTGCATATGTATTTCTGTGCTTGAGTGTGTGTGTGTGTGTGTGTGTGTGTGTGTGTGTGTGTGTGTGTGTGTGTGTGTGTGTGTGTGTGTGTGTGTGTGTGTCTGTCTATGAGTGTGTGCATATGCATTTCTGTGCTTGTGTGTGTGTGTTTGTGTGTCTGTGTACATGCATGTGTCAGTGTGTCTCTGTGTCAGTTGAAAAGGAACCATACTAAGCAGTGTGTGTGATTTTTACATACTTGTTATTCATGTATGCTATTTTATTTTCTGAGAGTTTTGCTAAACACTGCCATTATTGTTATTGTTACATTGGGTAGTGCCATATCTTCATATATCAGTAATTACATTGCATGAACTGGTAGAGCTTCAGAAATGCTTGAAAAACCCAGTATCAATAATAATGTGGACAGAACCACTGCTACACACTAGCTATCTATAATGCTGATTCTCTACAGGACACAATTTAATTAACTGACTGTTCTCTGACTGACTGCAGATACCTTTACCAATGCTGGGCAAAGAGTAGATATGTGTCTTTTCTTATGCCTCATACCTTCACCAGTGCTGGACAGAGAGCAGATATGTGTCCTTTTTTATGCCTCATACCTTCACCATTGCTGGACAGAGAGTAGATATGTGTCCTTTCTTATGCATATACCTTCAACAGTGCTGTCTAGAGTAGATATGTGTCCTTTCTTATGAATATACATTCACCAGTGCTGGACAGAAAGCAGATATGTGTCCTCTTTTATGCCTCATACCTTCACCAGTGCTGGACAGAGAGTAGATATGTGTCCTTTCTTATGCATATACCTTCACCAGTGCTGGACAGAGAGTAGATATGTATCCATTCTTATGCATATACCTTCACCAGTGCTGGACAGAGAGTAGATATGTGTCCTTTCTTATGCATATACCTTCACCAGTGCTGGACAGAGAGTAGATATTTGTCCTTTCTTATGCATGTACCTTCACCAGTGCTGGACAGAGAGTAGATATGTGTCCTTCCTTATGTTTCATACCTTCACCAGTGCTGGACATAAAGTAGATATGTGTCCTTCCTTATGTTTCATACCTTCACCAGTGCTGGACAGAGAGTAGATATGTGTCCTTTCTTATGCATATACCTTCACCAGTGCTGGACAGAGTGTAGATATGTGTCCTTTCTTATGCATATACCTTCACCAGTGCTGGACAGAGAGTAGATATTTGTCCTTTCTTATGCATATACCTTCACCAGTGGTGGACAGAGAGTAGATATGTGTCGTTTCTTATGCATATACCTTCACCAATGCTGGACAGAGAGTAGATATGTGTCTTTCCTTATGTTTCATACCTTCACCAGTGCTGGACAGAGTGTAGATATGTATACTTTCTTATGCTTCATACTAGACCAGGAATACTGACACTGAGTCTTATTTGCATTCATTAAGCAAACTTTAGCATTAAAGACATTGATTATAATTCTAACTTCATAAAAAGTATAGAGCAGCATTAAATGATGTGCTGATTCTGGCTACGTCTTTATTATACACATATCATTTGTTTAATTTATATGTCATTTGAATGATTAAATAGGAGTGTAAGTGTTAAACAGGTTTTGTATCACTGACTATACAATGGTATTGGATTATTGGAAAATTACCATAACATGAAGCCATCTGCTGTTTTGTATTATTTGCTTCCACAGGAATATTGTTAAATACAGTTTAAATTCCTTTGGTTTCTTTCTTATCAGCACACAGAGGAGTAATCATCTCTAGTTTTGTTGCAAAATTCCATCATATGTCTCTACATAATTTGTCCTCAAGCTTTGTTGTAGTATTTTTGTTATTGGTGGGTTCAACAATCTCAGTGTTTGTCTACAAACTTTAGTTTGTATTTTCAGCGGTTCTGGTATTACTGTGTCAAACCATTTGTAACTATTTAACCTTTGTCAAATGTCATCTCCTTTAATGTTCAAAGCTTCATAGGTTCATAGATTAGTACTAGGCTAACTGCCGTTGTGGATCATTTCAAGCCTAGCTAATTACCCAATGTGGGAATCAAATCCTGCACTTCATGTCAGTAGGGGAAATACCTTAACCATTATGCTAAAGTCCCACCCTCCAAAGGTTATTTCAGTACTAAGTATTTATCAGTGGAGCTTGATGCGAGCTGAGTGTAATGCCTGTAGTTTTTGTCCCAAAATAGTTTCTATAATTAAGATACAGATAGATGACAAGGATATTTCTTAAAAATTGGTAACATCCAGCCTTATATCATCATACCTAAAATCCTTTCAAAATCAGTGGGACACACTGTAGAGAAATCTGGAATCGTATTTAAAAATACTGAATGGTAATATGAAAATTAAGTAAAGAGGTTAAAGAAGAATACATTATAAAAAAGTAAGAGTCTTAATGTTGGTGCAGCATATTGCTTGGCACTGACTGTGATAGAAGAAAGATGCCATCAGATTTGGAGAGTCATCGTGCATAACATGTTCTCTAAAGAATATCAGGAAGAACACAAAGAAATAAGCATTGCCATTCCGAATACATCTGTTCTTGGAACTGGGAGCCACAATTCCTTGCAATGATTTTGTATACACACTTTGTGAACAACAAAATTACTCCAGACACTGGTATTTCCATTTAAGTGGCTTTATAGCACAGCTTTGGTAGAATCACACAATGCTTTCTGTTAATCCTGCTGATTTCTTCCAGCTATGACTACCCTCCCTACCATGTTCAGTCAAACAAGACACATCAAAACTATAACCTGAAGTAACCCTTCATAAGGTACTACTTCCCCCTTATTGGAAGCACCTTATTAGTGATTTATCAATCACTGACATCAATTCAAAACAGCTACAAAAAAAAAACTACCTAAACAATACTTGGATCTGACATTGTAGCCATCCTCCTTGACTACTTCCCCTACTATACTCCTCTCTCTCTCTCCTAGCCTTTCTTTAATCTATCTATACTCCTAACTGTACACTAACCTAGACCTAACTTAGTCTAGTCTACATTAATACGTTACTAGCAAGGCTGTTAAAGGTTGTACTTGAGTCCTACAAAGTATAGTGGTTACTACCCTCTGTAATTTCTGTGGAGGAGGACATTAATGATGTTGATGGTAATTACTCTGAGATTTGTCCATGTACTAGTTATGATCTTTAATCATTTTACTATTATGTATCTCAGCTTTTGTCATTGTGCGTGTCATATTTGTTTGTGGAGCTTTTCTCCCTGGGGCACCGCTGAAAAAGGGCTTCAGCTCAGTCGGACTAACCAGTCAACAAATGTCAAATAAATAAATAAATTAATTAATTATTAAATGTATAAATAAACAAATTTACATGCCAACAAATGTGGTGGTGTGGATTAATGATCTCTTATGACACCTTGACTGTTCACATACTTCAGGCATGTATTTTGAACAACATATATGTAGCCATAGTATAAGACACATGTTAACACTGTATAATCAAATAATTTCACAAATCTGTCATACAGAAATGCATATAATTTTTGTACCAGTTCTCTGATCATGGTCTCTCCTCTGGCAGGTAAGTTTGTACCAGTTCACCAACATCAGGTTGAGGGTTTAATGAATACAGCATCCCTTCTCTGTTTTATGATGGGAAACCTGACCCAGAATAACTGAATCATTCCCTTCCCTACATTAACAAAGGTAATTATATAAATATTTTATATAGATTTATGTTTTTAATTTGCAATTTCAAAGTAACAACATTCAAGACTTTTTAAAATATCTGTCAGTATTCTTCTACAATGCACATTTGTTACAGCCAAAATGACTTGTAAAAGTGTACTTAAAAATGAAACCATTATATGGAAACAAAACCAAGAAAATTCTTGTTTTGTTATTTCAATTTATTTTGAACAGATAATTTTCTTGGAGATTTGAAACATGCGGTACATTCTATTCAGTGTATTAGTATCTTCTGAAAGCATAATGTAGCACAACCATGCAGCCCTTAGCAACTACTTTTATTTGATTGCACCTGGCATTTTATTTTGCTCATCAAGGCAATCAGTTATTGTCCTAAATAACTGTGAAGATGTGACACCATCACTTCATTAAAATTTGATATTTCAAATGTTCACATTATTATAGCAGCTTGTTTTTTTCTGAAAGACAAGGCACTTGAATCAGCTATAATATGCAGGATAAATTTATTCATCTTTAAAAGAAAAGCGTTCACTATCATTAAATTACAAAAATGCCTCTCAATATGTTTTGCAGATGCTAACAATTTTGTCAAAAACACATTGAATGTTGCAGCATTCTGAGATAGATATAATATTGTTTTGACAAACTTATGTGATACTTTTGTAGACCAATTATTATTATTATTGTTATTATTATCATTAATAGTCCCTGTGGTTCAGAAACGCTTACCCTGCTCTGGTAGCTTTTACTCCAAAGGTTCCCACAGCATGGTCAGCCCGAGCAATTCAGAGACCTCTGTTTCTTTCTCTCGAGGGCTTTATGCTGTCACCATCAGTGGTGTCAGGGGCAGCTAATACTACTAATTACCTATGTGCTCTCCCATGGAAAAGAAGCCAACGTAGGAGTAATGCAGTACAGTGACTCACAGAATCACTCCAACAAGGTATTTTTCTCATAAGGAGGAAAAGGTGTCCATCGTCATGTGACGGTAAAGCACACATTTACTGCTATGAGATGGTCATTTCTAGTATGCAACTGTAGATTGGTATTACAGAGGTATCAATGTTAATCTGTGTCTGTATGTATCTGAGTGTGTGTGTCTGTAGAGGCAGGCATGTTGCTGTGTGTGTGTGTGTGTGTGTGTGTGTGTGTGTGTGTGTGTGTGTGTGTGTGTGTGTGTGTGTGTCCATGTGTCTGTTCATCTGTCTGTGCCCATGTCTGTGTCAGTGTGTATGTGAGTGTGTGACTGAGTGTTTAGTCACTTCTTTTGTAGCTGGACAGTTTTGTGAGTGTGTGTGTGTGTGTGTGTGTGTGTGTGTGTGTGTGTGTGTGTGTGTGTGTGTGTGTGGTATGTGTATTTATGTATGTGTGAGTATGTGTGCTTGTTTTGTAGAAAGGTAATATGATTTTATAGCTTTTTAAGATTTTTGTTAATTAAATCAACTTTTTGATGTTTAGGTTTACAAACTATCATCTGCTTTCAATACTCTTTAAGTATCACAAGTGTCAAACATATTATGAATTCACTAGTTTTCAGTCTTGCAACACTAAAATCTACTGTTATGAATTCACTAGTAGTTCAGTCTTTCACCATTAGAATGTACTGTTATGAATTCACTAGTAGTTCAGTCTTTCACCACTAGAATAGTACAATTGTGTAAAATCTTACCATAATGGTAGATGTTCTTGCCTTCACCACTGCAGTATTCATAACTTATGGGATTGCTTGCCGTGAATCCCATCGTCTGGCCAGTATACCAAAGCCTACCATTGTTTTAAGGTACACTGAACATCATCTAAACACTCTTCACATAGTGCAGGGCATAAAGGTGATGTTCAGGTGTACCATCCACAGAACTGATTGCCCCAGTAGGAACAGCAGTCTAAGGAAAAGCAAAGAAAACCTGCACATCCATGAAGGAAAAAAGACTACAGCGATGGAGGGAGGGAGTGAATACTGCAGTGGTGAAGGCAAGGACATCTACTGTTATGGTAAGATTTTACACAACTGTACTATGTACTTACATTAACCACTACAGCATTCATAACTTATAGAAGGGTGCCAAAGCTCAAGAAGAAACATAGGAGGAGGAAGCAGCAGTAGAGCCTGCTAAGAAGCCCTGAAGAATGGCATTAGCAAAACCAGCTCTAGCCATGGAGATACCAT
This sequence comes from Protopterus annectens, assembly GCF_019279795.1. Taxonomy (NCBI): domain Eukaryota; kingdom Metazoa; phylum Chordata; order Ceratodontiformes; family Protopteridae; genus Protopterus; species Protopterus annectens. The sequence goes on along the minus strand of NC_056749.1, from coordinate 823,966,329 downwards.
CCAGCTTGTAGTGTTTGGCAAAAGTATGCACAGAAGTTCAGGTAGCTGATTCAAGAATAGAATTAGTGTTTGAGCCCTTGCAAAAAGCACCAGAAGAAACCCCAGCTCTAGAAGAATTAACATTTACAGAAGGAATCCTTTCACCATGAAAAGTGTAATAAAAAGAAATAGCCTTTAAAATCCAAATAGAAATAGTTTGCTTGGGAACAGCCAATCCTAAAGACCTAGGATGAAAAGGAACAAACAACTGATCCGATTTTCTGATAGCTTTAGTCTTATCCAAATAAAATTTGAGCTGTCTATATATGTCTAAAGTATGCAGCATCCTCTCACTGTCAGACAGTGGAGAGGGGAAAAAGTAGGCAAATTATTTAATAGACTGATTAAGTGACAACTTATTAATGACCCTAGGCATAAAAGAAGGATTAGTACCCAAGGACACCCTGTTCTCATGGAATATCAAAAAAGGCAGAGAAGCCATAAGGGCTTGCAACTCAGACACACTTCTGGCAGAAGTAAGAGCTAACAAAAGAACTGCCTTCCAAGGACAATGTTGCAAAGAAGCCGAAACAGCAGGCTCAAAAGCAGCCTGAGTCAATTTCTCCAGAACAAAATTAAGATCCCAGGGAGGACGAACAGGCTTCCTGGGAGGTCTAATATTAAGGATAACTTAGAGAAAATGCTTAGTATTAAATCTATAAGTAAATGGAGGAGTTAAAGACAGACAAGCAGAAAGAGCTGATAAGCGGGTCTTAATAGAAGAGTAGGCCAAACCAGCATTGAGCAACTCGCACAAAGAGAGAACCAAAGGAACATCCACAGTAAATTGGGTCAGCTTACAAGAGAGACACCAAACAGAAAAGTTCTTCCATTTAGATAGGTAGGATTTCTTAGTAGTACATTTCCTGGCCTCTTGCAGGACCAGTAGCATGTCCTCAGGAAAAAAAGATGAGTATGAGGAATCTAAAGCCTATCACCCACAGTGTCAGTGGAAGCATGGACAGGTGGGGATGGATGAGAGATCTCTTGTCTTATGTGAGCAGATCCACACTGTGAGGTAACTTATGATGACTGCCCTTGGCTAGATGCAGATGTAGAGGGAATCAGTGCTGTTGTGGCCAAAAAAGAGTCAGCAACAAGATTTTGGGAGCATCCTGTTGAATCCTAAACAGAACTCTCAGAATGAGAGGAAGGGGAGGGAATACATAAAGAAACATTCCATTTCAAGAAAATGACAGGGCGTCTACCTTCTACACCAGAACACCTGGACATCTGGCACAAAACAGACAAAGTTGTCTGTTCAGAGAAGAGGCAAAAAGATCTACTTGATTAGTACCCCACTGGTGAACAATGTCCAGAAACTCATCCCTGTGAAGCATCCATTCATAGGATTGAGTGAAGGACCTGCTCAGAGTGTCTGCCACAATGTTCTGATCTGGAGGAATATAAATTGTATGAAGTGTCACTTGATACTTGACAGCAAGATCCCATACCAGAAGTGCCAGCTGGCAAAAAAGGTAAGATCTTGTTCCCCCTGTTTGTTGGAATACCACATGATTGTGGTATTGTCTGTGAATATTTTGAGAGGCCCTGGAGAGAAAAGAGGATGAAAGGCCTGAAGACCCAGCATAACGGCACTCATCTCTTTGATGTTGATTTGCTCCTTCCTCTGAAGAGGTGACTGCACTCCCTGAACACTCAGGGAGCCAAACATTGCTCCCCATCCCATATCTGAAGCATCTGTGAACAGATCCTGAGAGGGAAGAGGAGGATGAAAAGGGAGCCCTGGATTCACAGACAACTGCTGAATCCACCATAAAAGTTCCTTCCTGAGACAAGGGAGAAGAGCAACTGTAAAGTCTAGAGGATGCACATGTTGAAGCCACACTGACTTCAGAAATCGCTGGAACTTCCTGGAATTTGACCAGAGGGAGCATCGGAATGGTGGAAGCCATGAAACCCAGAGCTCTCAGAAACTCTCTGGCTATATTGGAGGCCAGAGGAAGAAGAGTCTGAAAGTAAGAAATGAGAGTTAAGACCTTTGGAGGAGGCAGAGATGCCAGCATTGCACCATCTGAATCCTGCAATCCAGAAAGGCATGATGCTGAGAAGGAGTCAGGGAAGACTTTTTGAAATTTACTGTGAACCCCAGGCTCTGAGGAAGAGAAATGGTAAAATGGAGACTTTGATGAAGGACCCCTGGAGAGGATGCCTAAATAAGTAGGTCATCCAAGTAAGGAAATAGTTGGATCCCTTGAAGCCTGCAAGAAAGCAATCATAGGAGCGAAGCATTTAAAGCCTGTAAAAAAAAAAACAAAAAAAAAAGGAGGAAGGCATTTTGTGAACACTCTTGGGGTAGTAGAAAGGCCAAAGGGCAAAGAACAGAACTGAAAATGCCAGGAAGCAACAGAGAAATGTAAAAACTTCCTGAAAAGAGGATGGATCTGAATATGGAGACAAGCATCATTGAGATCCAGAGACACCAGAAAGGTCTGAGGGGAACAAGACAGAAAACAGGGTCTGAAGGGATAACATCCAATACAAAGGCAACTTCAGAAAAGTGTTAAGATGAGAGAGGTTTAGAATCGGTCTCCAAGTACCCCTTTTCTGCGCACTAGAAACATTCCTGAATAAAACTGCTTCCCCCTTCGGGACACAGGAACTTCTTGAATAGTATCCTGAGACAAGAGATCTCGAAGAACCTCTGGGGAAAAAAGGAAGCTGTTCCTGAGGAGGCTGTGGAATGCCCATAAAAGAAGGGTGGGAAATCAAGATCATGAAGTACCTTTGATGAAAGATTGACAGAACCCAAGAATCCTGGGTGATTCGAAGCCAAATAGGAAGAGAAAGAGAAAGGCAAAGAGAAAGAGGAATGTGGCTGGAAACAGGTGGATAATCAGGCAGCACCTGGTTTGTCAGGAAAGGAAGGCATTAGAATCCCTGCAGTCTGAGTAGCCTTAGCAGGAGGAAAATTTACCATCCTTTTTACCTTTTACATGAGGGCAAGAATGCCTATGAACAAAGGCTTGCTTAGAAGGGTCGTTTCTCTGAAATTTAGGCACAGAAGAAACAAAGACGTTTAAACACCTGTAAGGCCTTCCCCTTATCCTGCAGATGCTTAAACAAACCAACAGCCACTTCCCCGAACAAAAGTTTACAATCCAGAGGAGCATCCATCAACTTAGCCTTAATATCACTGGATAAAGCTTGAAGCCTAAGCCAGTAATACTTCCTGAGTACTGAACCAGAAGCAGAAGCCCTAGAAGAGGTATTCACTGCATCATAACTACATTTAATAGAATGATTAATTACTTGAGAGGAAGTCCCTAGCAGGGAAAGAGCCGAAGATTTACTCTCAGAGTATGGAAGATCAGAAAAAAGCTGACAAGCCTGAGAAACGAGAGCCAACACATACCTAGATATATGGTCTGATAATTAATAGCCCTAAAAGCTAGGATAGCTGAAGTATAAACCTTCTTACACAGCCTGTCCATGTTTCTACTGTCCTTGTCAGAAAGTAGTAACTTGGATGAAGGAAGCAATTGAGATGACTTATCATAGGCTACAGACACCACAGAGAGGTCAGCAGCAGGACATTTGAACAAAAAGAAATAATCCTTAGACACCCTATAAAACCTATCAGACTTCTTTGGAGCAGGGGGCTGAGAATCAGGCACTTTAGAGGCACTGGAAAAAATATCCAGTAAAGCAGCTATGACAGGAGGAATAGTTGCAGGTTTAGGAGATTCCAGCTGCAGTAACACAGTACATCTTATGGATATTAGAAACCTGGGCACAATCCCACTTAAAAAATGCCATCATCCTAGAGATTGTGTCCCCAAACTAAATTTCCTCAGAAGGAGTATCTAGACTATTAGATTCCTCATCCTCAGACCCATAGTCTAAAGGAGAAGGAATCTGGGTAGAAAAGGTAAGGGATTCTTCATCAGAATCCAACTCTTCCTCAGAAGAATTAAATTCCTTGGGCCTTTTAGGTGAAGAGGATGAAGGAGGAACAGGAACTGAAGCCCTTGTGAAGGCCTTAACAAGAATAAAGCATTAAATAACCCCTGAGTAAAGGCCTACCACTCACTTTTGGCTCCATAGGAGCAGAAGAAACATGTTTAGTTTTCTGTTTCTTTTTAAAAGGAACATCTGTCCTAGAAAACTGAGAAAGCATTGACTCATAAGTGCCAGAAGCTGTTAAAGACTGGAAGGGGGGGGGGGGCAGAGGGTGACAAGGGCACTTAGTGAACTAAAAAGGGTAATTTTTTTATAACTATTTGCTACCACAACATAGGTTCACTTGGAGGGCATTTTAAGCTTAGCCAATTCCCTTTTGGTGCTTGAATTAACCTTTTCTGATTGATCATAGCTAAATACATGGTTGATAATTGTATGTTAGCCCTAGTGACAACAACTGTGATCATACATAGATAATTTGAGGGGGCCATGTAAGGGATGCAGCATTTAAGAACTGCCTCTATCAATTAGTGGCATGAGGGGAAATTGAAAGAAAAATTTACATTCATATGCGTGTGTGTGTGTGTGTGTGTGTGTGTGTGTGTGTGTGTGTGTGTGTGTGTGTGTGTGTAAGAGGAATTTTTCATTCAAAGATTCAGAGCAGGTGTGGCAGCCACTATTATAGGTTCATAGGTGGTCACTAGGCTACCAGCCTAAAAGCCATTTAAGCCTAGTCAAATTTAACCCATATTTACCAAAGTATTACTGACACGTCAGTACCACAAGGAATTTTATGGTTATGATATAGGTTTGTACACATCAAGCATTCACAGGCTGACCCTGTCCATTGGAGTCATTGGTGCCAAAATAGGGAAAGGGCTGATCTTTGCTTCACGTGGATGGGAAGCCTATCCCAGAAATGGGGTAATCTTTGAGACATACGGATGTCCCTCCAACATGTCCTGTTTATGGTGTAGATGAGGTTTAGGTCCTCAGAACAGGTATTTCTGGTGCTATTTGTGTTGCGGATGTGTGGGATTAGGGGATGGCTTGCAGGCTAGGCATACATCAATGTGCAGCAGTCTGTAGGAGACCAATTACAGGGATAAGGGTTCTGAGACTGTCCACATAGGACTTGTTCTTTACTCCCTGTATTATTTTTGTAAGGAAACTCTGTTGTCTCTCAAACTGTTGCATGTGCCTGATCAGGTACATGCTGAAGGGTGGATTGTACTCGATGACTGGTCTGATGAGAACTGAGTGCAGTGGAGCAATGACCTCCTTGGACTTGGATGCCATGCTCTTACATATAAGTTGTGCAGTACAGAGGGATTTTTTCACCTCAGTAGACACTTACTGGTCAAAGTTTTCTTTTTTATTGTTTTTACTTTTCTTTCTGTTGTACCTCTTGCATTTTCCATTTATGCCAAGCTTTTTAAATGACACAATAGATTCTGAATATATATTTAGTGAGCCAACAAACCTCCCTATCAGCAAATACTGTCCCCCTACCCAAATAAATATTAATTTCCACTGTATTATGACTCTGCCTTCCTCTCCTGCCGAGTGACCTGTCCTCATACTTTCCTGCCCCTGTAAAGTGCACCATGTAATATCTCCTCTATATCTTCTCACCTCAGATGAATCCCAGTTCCCTTAATCTTTGTTTATTTGCTGACCACAGCATTTGACCCTTAACCACAGAAAAAATATTTTTCATTTTAAGTTCACACCTTTTTCCTCCATCCTTCTTACTCTTCAATGCATTTTTCTCTGAAACGTTCCAATTTTCTGATATATTTCTTTAAAATGTTTCCAGACATGCATAGTCTACTCCAGCTGTAGCATCAGTTCTGCCTGGCACAATGGTATCAGTTCTGCCTGGTACAATGGTATCAAGTCTGCCTGGCACAATTGTATCAAGTCTGCCTGGTACAATGGTATCTGTTCTGCCTGGTACAATGGTTTCAAGTCTGCCTGGCATAATGGTATCAAGTCTGCCTGGTACAACAGTATCAGTTCTGCCTGGTACAATGGTATCAAGTCTGCCTGGCACAATGGTATCAGGTCTGCCTGGTACAATGGTATCAAGTCTGCCTGGTACAATGGTATCAGTTCTGCGTGGTACAATGGTATCAAGTTTGCCTGGTACAATGGTATCAAGTCTGCCTGGTACAATGTTAACAGTTCTGCGTGGTACAATGGTATCAGTTATGCCTGGCACAATGGTATCAAGTCTGCCTGGTACAATGTTATCAAGTCTGCCTGGTACAATGGTATCAGTTCTGCCTGGCGCAATGGTATCAAATCTGCCTGGTACATTGGTATCAAGTCTACCTTATTTTCTGAGTACAGTCCTCAAACAAGACATCTGAACATTTTGTTTGTTGCTACTGCTGCTCCTAAAGGTCCAGTTTAAGTCTAATCAGAATTGCTACATTTTGCTTTCTTTATATCTAATACTTCCTCCTATATTCTCCTTTTTCAGATTGTGTTACTCTTTTTCCAGAATTTCTGCTGTTTTATTTACCCTCTTTTTGGATAGCTGTGGAATTGGGTTGATATATTTGGCACATCCAAGCTTCAACTGAGTCAAGTTGTCTCTAGGACAACTGACTCCTTTTAATTTACTGCACAGTCAACACTATGTTCAAAGCCTTGCACACTTACTCCATAAATGGCTGACCTTTTAATTCCTTCTGAACTCTTTGTGAGCATTCATGGTTTTTCCCCTTCCCCATTAAACTGAGATGCTACTACAGCTTACATAATAACAGTGGCACTGAGTAGAAATATTTTCTCATGCAGCAGGAATGCAAAACCATATTAGTGTAAGCAGCATTCTAGAGAAGAGTGTCACCTTCTCTTTGTAAATTCATTACAGAGTCAGAAGCAATTCCTATAGCACCTACCTGTGCAATAACTAACACCTTCACTCTTGCTTGCATTAAGCGTGTATGAACTGATTACCTTCCACTGGCTAAACAGCTGTAGCCTGCTTTGCTTTCTCCTCACCCTAATTCCTAAGCCGTCCCTCACTGTATCATTACCACCATACTAACTGTTCTCTACCCACTTCTCTGCCTCCCCTCCTGTATTAAACACACACACACACACACACACACACACACACACACACACACACACACACACACACACACACACACACACGCACACACGCACACGCACACACACACACACACACACACACACACACACACACACACACACACACACACACACACACACACACACACACACACGTAGCAATTGAAATAAGCAAATAAGCCCAAATAAGCCCTCCCCAACTGCTATTAAGAAACTGGAAACACAGCCTTCTCTCTATAATCATCTGCAGTACAACATGCTATCAATATCCATTGCATACTCACAAACATAACCCACACATCTAAAAAAGCATGCATTAACTTTTATAGATAATCACTTAAGTAGTAGCCTTACTCACTCTGAAAAAAATAACAGTCCAGACTCCGGCAGCAGCTTACTCACTCTGAAAATAACAGTCCAGACTCCATACTCCGGCAGCAGGCAGCTTCCGAAAATAAATCCTGTCCATTCCTGCTCGCAAAAACCAGCCAGAAACCTCGAAATGCATGCCGCAAGCTCAACTTACTATCTGATGTCATTGCGGACAGTTGGGAGGCACGGAAAATGAAAATAATTTGTAATATGGGACAGTTGGAAGGTATGGATGATCTGCAAAAGTGAGGGATGCTCCCCTCCCCCTCGCTCTATGGTTCCAGCACCCATGCATTGACTCAGGACAGCATTCCACAACTGTAGTAGGAACTTCTTCCCTAAGAAGAAACTGTGTAACCCCCAGACCCCTCAGAAACAATCAAACTGTGGTTCCCCTTGAACAACCAAAATGGACACCTGCAAAATGCTGCCTGCCAGATCCTCACTGGCCATTAATCCAGAAGCGGCAGAGAAATCTGACAATACAGACAGGTGAGTCTCTGGGTTTATAACAACCTCTGGAGAAGCACCCAGCAGAGGCTGGATATCGGAAGATTCTGGTCTTACCTTTTCCACCTTCTTCTTCCGTGATGGCTGACCCTCAGAGCAGGAAGTTCCATCCATAGTATCTTTAGTAAGAAGCTTAAGATGCTGGTTCTCAAGATACAATGAAAGGGAAGAAAGGTTACTATGAAGGGTTTTTGGGACAAACACCTGACAAATCGAACAAGACGTATGGTTGTAAGAAGCTCTTAGGCAAAAACAGCAGTTATCGTGGCAGTCTTAATGAGGAATCTGTCTCCCACATTGGCATTCACCCTTCCTGGGTGACAATAACTCCCCAAACAGGACAAAAAGCTCAAGAAAAGAACAAAAACACCCAACTGGGTACTTATTAGCAATGGTGACCATTGGAGAGGACATCAGCAAATGGGAGTGATCACCGGAATCCCAACAAACAGAAAAAAATGGCAAAAAATGCATGGAGGTAAACAGACCAATGGTTAAAAACAGTGTTCAGACTAGCAACAAAGACGTTCTGAGGATGGTATTCCTGAAGTCACCTTTATTCCCTACGCTATGTGAGGAATATTTAGGTGATGTTCAATGTACCTTAAAGCAATGGTAGGCTTTGGTCGACTGGCTGGATGACAGATTTCCTTGCAGGGAATCCCATAAGTTATGAATACTGCAGCAGTGAATGTAAGGACATCTACTGTTAGAAATTCACTAGTAGTTCAGTCTTTCACCACTAGAATCTACTGTTATGAATTCACTAGTAGTTCAGTCTGTCACCACTATAATCTACTGTTATGAATTCACTAGTAGTTCAGTCTTTCACCACTAGACTCTACTGTTATGAATTCACTAGTAGTTCAGTCTTTCACCACTAGAATCTACTGTTATGAATTCACTAGTAGTTTAGACTTTCACCACTAGAATCTACTGTTATGAATTCACTAGTAGTTCAGTCTGTCACCACTATAATCTACTGTTATGAATTCACTAGTAGTTCAGTCTTTCACCACTAGAATCTACTGTTATGAATTCACTAGTAGTTCAGTCTTTCACCACTAGAATCTACTGTTATGAATTCACTAGTAGTTCAGTCTTTCACCACTACAATCTACTGTTATGAATTCAGTAGTAGTTCAGTCTTTCACCACTAGAATCTACTGTTATGAATTCAGTAGTAGTTCAGTCTTTCACCACTAGAATCTACTGTTATGAATTCACTAGTAGTTCAGTCTTTCACCACTAGAATCTACTGTTATGAATTCACTAGTAATCTGTCTTTCACTACTAGAATCTACTGTTATGAATTCACTAGTAGTTCAGTCTTTCACCACTACAATCTACTGTTATGAATTCAGTAGTAGTTCAGTCTTTCACCACTACAATCTACTGTTATGAATTCAGTAGTAGTTCAGTCTTTCACCACTAGAATCTACTGTTATGAATTCACTAGTAGTTCAGTCTTTCACCACTAGAATCTACAGTTATGAATTCACTAGTAGTTCAGTCTTTCACTACTAGAATCTACTGTTATGAATTCACTAGTAGTTCAGTCTTCACCACTAGAATCTACTGTTATGAATTCACTAGTAGTTCAGTCTTTCACCACTAGAATCTACTGTTATGAATTCACTAGTAGTTCAGTCTTTCACCACTAGAATCTACTGTTATGAATTCAGTAGTAGTTCAGTCTTTCACCACTAGAATCTACTGTTATGAATTCACTAGTAGTTCAGTCTTTCACCACTAGAATCTTCTGTTATGAATTCAGTAGTAGTTCAGTCTTTCACCACTACAATCTACTGTTATAAATTCACTAGTAGTTCAGTCTTTCACCACTAGAATCTACTGTTATGAATTCACTAGTAGTTCAGTCTTTTCTACTAGAATCTACTGCTACGAATTCATGAGTACTTCATATTTAGTGAAAGAGAGGTTATTTCCCCTAAGCAAGTTAAGAAAGAACAAATGGTAAAATAAGTAGCATTAATATGGAGGCAAGTGTTTTAGTGGAAGAAATGAAATGACTTAAATCCCTATGCCTTGGTGCAGGTTATCTATAAAGATGGATTGCTGACTGTCAAACAGAAGATTTGAATTGTAGAATGAACACAGGAGCTGTTAGAGCTGGTTTGCTCAGTAATGATATGGAATAAGGGACTAAATAAGAAGATAAGCATGCATTGTGTTTGAACATATAACTGCGATGCACTGACAGTTAGAGAAGCTGCCGCACATAACTGGATGACTTTAACATCTAATGCAGACATTTGGAATATTGTAGAAGAGCAACCAATTTTTGTGAGAAAAAAAATCTCAACATTAAAAATTTCTTGGAGATTAGAAATAACTGTTACAGGAATATTAGTTGGGTTAGAGGCAGTTGGCTTTCAGATCATGCATGCAATTTAAATTTGAGACTAATTTCCCAACTGTTTATTATACCTTTACAACTAGATACTATGAGGCACTGGGATATTTTAATTACAGCACCACCTGTCTAATCTATGCTGCTGTGTACAGCAGTTGGGATGCATTGTGTGCTAGAAGGATGAAGCAAAGTTTAAAAGGAATGAGCTGCAAACATAATTACATTATTCTGGTAGTTGATACATAACTTATATTTGTATAATGTATGAAAACAATGTTGTAGTATTTTTTCTTTTAAAATAGAATGTATACCCATGCAGTTTAATTTCTCCACGTCTTGTGGGTTTCTAGTACCATGACAGAAATGGAGCCCATTTCCAAGTCAAAGTATGATTAAAGTTCATGAAACTAGCATTGTTTCCATCTTTGATGTTAGCCAAAATTGCTTTTGCAGCGCCCACGATGTGCCCAGAAGTGACGTCTTCTGCAGTTCATACAGTTACATGTATAAGAAGCATATCTGTACGACTGTATTTGTTTTTTGTTTGTTTCAGGAGATGCATTGCTTCCAGTACTAGTGAAATTGTCTAGGTATCCTTCTCCCATATTGCCCTCATTTCTGCTGCAAATCCTAGTATTTTATGACTTTGTGTGTCTCTCTGTATGTGACACTGTAATCACTGGGTGTAGCAATTTCAGTGGTTAAGGCTACTTTTGTCTTCTTTTTATGCCTACTATTTCTGTTTTTTTGCATCTATTTTTTTAACCTGTTGGTAACAGCTGATCCCATGTGATGTAGACCATCATTTTCTAACATGCTTTGTGGATCATGTTTCCAATGCTTCTCAGCTACTTCAGTATTATGTTTTCACAATTCCCAATGCAATTGCCTTGTCACGTTACAATGCCTTTCAGTATTTAGACCTTCTGCAATTATTGTATTGCAGCCAGCAATAAAATGTGTCTGTTTCCAGTTCTGTTTTCCAAAACCTACATTTGCCTGTTTCTCCTATATGCTCACTGGACTTTGTAAACGAGTGTGTAGATAGTCTGCTATCCTGGGCCACCAATATTAACCGTTCATCTTTTGATTTAAATTAATCTTTCCTTAACTATTCCTGCATTAGATCCTAATCAACATGAGGTTGTTCCAGGAGTTTTCTATACTATTTATGCATTTTACACATTTCCTACCTTCTCATCTGATCCTTCACCTTATAGTCTTTTTTTTTTGTTGTTTTTTGGCACATTCAGTTGCTGCCTGATTTTTATCTACTTCTGATTTGATTTCTATTCTGCTAAACTTAGCAGGGAAGTTGTCTTAGACTTGCCCTCCTCATGTTTTTAAACGTTTGCTATGCTTGGATCTTGGGAGGTCAACAGATATGTGTGCAGTCCTATGACTGCAGATCTAACGTAATCAGTTTCAAGGAGGCCCACAAATCCTTCAGAATGGAAAATATATACGCTTGATATACACTGATTTTTGTACATCATTTGATAAGCATGAATCATTTTTCTTATTTTCTTGTCCAGCTGATCCAATACCTTTTGGGGCCAGTCAATCACCCCAAAACTGTCAGTTAGAACAGGAAGAACATGCTGGTTTATAGCTTGGTCTTTGTTCCTAGATGTTGGAGCTGCTTTCAGTATTAATTTTAGTTTTCTAAAATATTCCTTACTAAGTTTTATTTGCATTTGTTCATGTTTTATTGTTGATCCTTCATCAATTCCCAAATATTTATACATACCCTCCTTCTCAAGTTCTTTTGTATCTCATTCCTTTACCATACTGATATTTACTTGGTGCATCAACTTTCCAGCTTTAAAGGTTGCTTTTGCACATTTATCAAGACCAAATGTCAATCTTATATCATCTGAGAAAGTTTAGATCACTTGCATTTGTGCTTTCATTTCCTCATCTGATGAATTATGCAGTTTTAAATCATCCACAAAAAGAAGATGAAATGTCTTTACACTTTGTTGCTTTCTGGTATCCAAACTGTATTCTATTGCTCGTTTGGCTTGCTTGCTGAACTCTGCATGAATATTACTGATCTCTCTCTGCATTTTATTTTGAATTGACATTTTTCATTCAAGGATCAGTTACTTCTATTTTTGTATCTTATTTTTGTATTAGATTTGTTTTGTTTTAAGTTTTCTGTTCTGTTGGAGTTTGGTCTTGGCTAGTGTCAATTGGAAAAGTCAACAAAGAATTACTCTGCAAACAGTGAATAATATCACATAATTAGTAGGAGGAGCTGAGAATAGCATTCCTCATTTAGCTAGAAATGTCTCTGTTTAGCTGGACTGCTTGTTTGTCTTGGTTGCTGCACTCTGCCTGAATATTGCTGATCTCTGTCTCAATTTTATTTTTTATTCCAAGTGTGCAACTGTTGTTGCATTCTTAACTTGGTGGTTTTTGAGTTGCCTGGCCCTAATATAAATGTGATTTTGAACACTCACCCCAGTCCCATCTCATCAGCTCATTCTACTGAGTACAAAGAGATCATTTGGGAAGCCCACCCCCTTAGTTTCTTAACCTTGAATTATCTTCTGTTTCATGCCTTCCCACTTAACTTACAAAATTGCACTTTATTCAGCTGCTTTTACTATATGTGTTTCGTCCTACTTTATTACTTTATTTTGCTTTTGCTGTTTGTTCTTAAGTGTTCAATTGTGTTTATTTTGCTGTTTTTATTACTGTTTGTTAGTAGCCTAATTAAATTGTAACTGTCATTCCAAGCCTCTTAGTTTTGGTTTAAGCACTTGGGCTTCAGGCCAGTTGTCTTTAGTTATCTCTTCTCTGTTATTCTAAATGTGTCTTAGTTCTGGTTTCATTGCTTGGCCTTTGCACCATTTATTCTACATTAAGAAGGTTTGTGGTCTACACTCTTGTGGGAGGAGAGGGTAGCCTTTGCCCTTATGAGCTTGGGGCTGTTGGTTCAAGGCTTATTGTGCCTCTTTATTTGAACTGTTTTTTTTTTTTAAATTGTTGCACTTTACTGTAGCATAGACTAGATTCAGACCTGCTGAATCTAGTTCTGTTTGTATAACCTGAGCACTAAACCAGGCCATCTTTTGTTGCAGAGGGTTCCCCTGCACCCTAGTGGCAAGAGTGTGCAGTTAGAACTCATCTGATTGAAGGTTGCTTGAACAGGGCTCAGTTTTGAGCTTTTTTATTGGTTACTTTGCTTAAATCAGTTTGCTCTCATTTGCTTTATAAGCACTGCATTTGTGCTGATTTGCCCTTGTTTGCACATCACGCACTGCTGAAGGGCAGTGGGCACCATTGATGATTATAGATGCAAACACTTCTTCCTGCAAATGTTCCCTTAGTACTGTGCTGGAGTTCCTTCAATGAGTTCTTGTGATTGTGTCTCACTGACAGGTGACACATTCAATGAAGATCCTGAGTTACCAACACTGATGCTACCCACTAGTCCTTCATATTTTTTGTCCACTTCTCCTGTCCTCTACTTTACCCGTTCCTTCCTGTCCTCTCCCTGTTTTCTGACCACATCAACTTACCTAGTATTATGGATGAACAATTCCCCACAGTTTCTCTATCCAGCCTGCACGACAAGGGCATCCTGAGGCAATGTAGCAATTGTCTCTTGTATACTTACAACACACTTATTCTAATCCACATACATTCATTATGTGAGAAATATATCTATCTCAAAAACCTAGAATCCAGCCTCTGTCACTCACCAGACAGTTCATCTGATACCAAGCAGGTTGTCAGCATGCACAGAGACCTCACAAACACAAGCACAATTCACATAATACATCCGCTGCAGAACATTGTACAAATAATATATCACACACCAGTATCTCACCAGTCAAGCCCCTAAGGCATAACACACAAACAAACATCTTAGTCATAGGTGACTCAATTGTAAGACACACAGAGGTCCCTCTCACCAGGTTGGGTAAGGAAAAAGTCACGGTCAGCTGTCAGGTTCCAGGATCTACTGCATCAAACATGCACTCAAGTGTTGCAGGATAAGTGACCAATTGGCCAGCACCACAACTTTGCTCTTTTCCCCATTGTAGCACAATCTCAGAGTTGCATATTTAATGAAAGTGCTAACCATGTGTTTAATAAGAGTTTTGCTGTTTTTTATTTCTTGGTGGTTTGATTTTCTTTTTCTGCTGCTTGGACACGTTCTGGATTTAACATTTCTTGTACTGATTTTTATCTTCTTATCATTGATAAACTCACCCAGCTGGGTATCAACCCATATATTGTCAGATGAGTCGCAAAGTGTCTCACTGATAGAACTCATACAGTCAAAATAAGGGACTAATTGGGTTTAGGACCCCTACCGTTTGGAATCTACTTCATTGAAGTACAGGCTAAAACTAAAGGACTGTGGCTAACAGTTTGCTGATGACTGCAAACTAGGATCGATCACTGAAACCCTAGCGATGTCAACATCCTGCAAGAAGGGTGATGTTCCTGTAAACTACCACATCAATAGCAATACCTTAAGCACACAGTCTTTGTGAGAGATTTGGGCACGCAGGTTGACATCAACCTTAACTTTGATCACCATGTCTCCACAGTGGTAAGAAGGGCATTTTATATTGCTCATCTCATAAATAAGGTCATTGTCTCCTGAAAAAAAGAGGTTATAACCTCCCTGTACTCTTCCCCACATCAGGCCAATAATAGAGTACAACACTCCCTTTGGTATGTTCCTTCCCAAACACCTGCAGCAATTGTAGAGACTACAAAAGTTCCTTACAAAAGAAAATTCAGAGTCTTCAAGATCTGACTTATGTGGATAGACTGAAATCATTGAAACTTTATTCTGTGTCATGCAGACTGCTCAGAGGTGACCTGTGCCTTGCATACAGAGCAATCTCTGACCCAGCTTTAATGGAAATGCTGCACATTCTCAAGTCAAATGTCACACAGGTCACTCACTCAAAGGACCTTAACCTGGTATGTGACATCAACAGAACTTGCTGGAAAGACAGATTTGTCTCACAAAGTTGTCCCACCTTTGGAATAACAAAGCCCCTCATTGGCCCTATTTAAGTGTAATTCAGATGACTGGATGGGCAAACTGAAATTCTGTTTACCTCAGAGACAAGAGGTGTAGGGTTTGATACCTCAGTAAAGGAAATTGACTAGGCCCACCAGGACAGTTAACTTAGTAATTACTTATCAGTTCGGCAAAACTACTCTGAGTCTGGTGACTTAGTCTGAGACCTGGAAAAATCTAAACTAAATTAGAATCACCCACTGAGAAATGGAAAATATAATATCTAAAGCTAAATAAATATCAAAAGCTTGCACTGAACTTTCTGAATTGTTGTCTGCTTACATTTTGTTAAATTTTATTGCTGTTGTTGCTGCTTGGCTGTATTTTCTGCACTTTAAAAACCTGGTTCTACTGAATCTCATCTCATAGGGTAGATTCAGATCTGCTGAGTCTAGACTGCTTGGTATTGACTGGGCACTGGGGCCAGCCATCCTGCATTGGGGGGGGGGGGCTCATGCACCCTTGTGGTGGAGGTGTGCAGCTCAGGACCCATCTGAGTTGGGGATTGCTGGAAAAGGGCTCAGTCTTGGGTTCTCCCATTGGACAGTTTGAGTTTAAACTGTTTAATGCCATTTGTATTTAAGCACCACATTTGCTTAGTTTGGCTTTCAGTTTGACAGAGCTGCTCAAGTTTGGTGACTTAGCTTGAGTCCTGGAGAGAATCTAAACTAAATCTGAAGCATCCACTGAAAAATGCAAAATATAAGTATATCTAAAGCTTGCACTGCATTTATTGACTCGCTCTCTGCTTAAGTTTGTTGTATTTTTATCATTGTTTATGCTTGACTGTTTTTTCTCCACTTTAAAAACCTGATTCTACTGTATCTCACAGCATAGACTAGATTCAGATCTGCTGAATCTAGACTGTTTGGCATTTACTGAGCACTAAAACAAGTCATTCTACATTAGGAAGACCCTTATGCTCCCCTGTGGCAGAAGTGTGCAGACCAGGACACATCTGAGTAGGGGATTCCTGGAAAGGGGCTCAGTTTTGGGTTCCTCCATTTGATAGTTTGATGCAGCCATGTTTAGACACAAACACCTAGAAAGACAATTTTTCCTTCCATGACTGACAGGGAACTCTCCTAAGCTTTTCTGCTCAATGCAATTGTGCACTTATGCCAAGAAAGCAACTCAGCTGTGCATTTTGAGGTGTCAACTCAGGTCTCTACTCCTTAACCTGCCCATATATTAGCTGATTTTATTAGCTCTATAGCAGAACACGGCCATCTTACCCACCCCACTACTTATTACAGAATACACCAGGCATAATGGACAGACAGTTCCCCACCATTTCTCCAGCCAGCCTGATGGTATGGGCATCCCGTGGCAATGTAGCAATTGCCTCATGTTTACTGACAACCTATTACTCTTAAAACATACAGATACAATATGTGAGAGATATATCTATACTATGAATCTGGAATCAATGCTCTCTCTTTCTCTCTCATGTAACAACAAACCAGATATCAAACAGGTTGTAAGCACACACACTTCACCTCTTCCACAAACCAAGTGCACAACACTTAAACCCACATACGTGGAGGTACTCACTAGAAGTTTACCAAAAGAGCAGAGACCTGGCAAGTGCAAACCGTCTGCACACAATACAGTCCCTACAGAATCTACTACACATAAAAAAACAAGGTTATCAGTGTCTCACCCAATAAGCCCCTAAGGCAAAACACCTCTAAACCAAATGTCTTGGTCATAAGTGATTCCATTGTGAAACACACAGATGTCCCTCTCAACAGGATGGATAAGGAGAAGGTCATGGTCAGCTGTCTGTCAGGTGTCACGATCTGCCAGATCAAGCATGCACTCAAGTCTCTCAACAACAGGTACTGTTATGACACTGCCATAGTCCACGTCGGAATGATTTGTGACATACCTCACTAGGCTAAATAAAGAGAGACATGACTGAGCTTTCAGATCATTTGTCCCAGGCAGGTATGTCCCTAGCCTTAAGCAGCATTCTACCTTTGCCCAGGATGATGCATCAATACAAACAAAAAAATGATCGACTTCAACAATTGGCTTAGCTTCTGGTGTCAATCCAGGGGGATCCAGTGTTTGTCAAACTAGAATGATATAGTCAACAGACCCCACTGCTTTGCCAGTGATGGTCTTCACCTGTCACCTCTTGGCTTTTGGTTACTGGCAAAGGTACTTGCCTTCCCCATAGTGCCTTTTTTAGGCAATGTCATAAGAACAAAATTCCCAATGTAAAAATATTCTCTAGAGACAAACTCAAGGTTATGCTGCTTAATGCTAGGAATCTAAATCAGAAACTGAACTCACTGGACGCATTCCTTACTTTGGAAAATGCTGATGTCTGAGTAGTCACAAAGACATGGTTCAATGCCACAGAGAGTACCCCGGCCACACACCTCTCAACCTCTTACAGCAAAAAAATCTGAACAAAGCCTAACAGAATGGGGGGATAAATGCCCAAAAATTGGGACAGATTTTAAGTATGGCTTTTATAAACTGAGAACGTTGGTAGAATAACAGGATTTGTCTTAGCATGTATTTTTCTAAAAGATATGAAATCTAAAACTAAAATGTATATTATTATTTAGTGACTTCATTCTTCAGATTATCTCAGGGATGTGCCAGAAAATCAGAAATGTTACGAGGAACAGACCAAAAATATACTTATTCTATTAACCATGTGTAACTATTTTTTTTCCTGTATATATAGGTCTTGTTATGTGATCTGCTGCATACTGTATTTTAACAAATTGTGTAAAATTGTACTTACTGTGGAGCTTTTCTCCCCGGGCCTGCTCTGAAAATGGACCAGTGTCCAGTCGGACCATCCTGGTTAACAAATGTAAAATAAAATAAAATAAAAATAAATAAAATAAAAATAAATATGAGGCAAAAATCTGGACATTCTGCAAAAATCTGGACAGGTGATAGATATGTCCAGCCTTACAAGGCTATAATGTCTTCCACATGCTCAGACCACAAAATGAACATGAAAGAACCAAAGGAGGTGTATCTATCTTCATTAAAGATTAATACACCTGAAGATTGGTTAAACAGTACAATTCCATAGAGTTACTTCAAGTCTAAATAACTGTAGGAAAGAACCCCTTCCACTTCATTATTAGCTACAGGGCCCCCACCATGAACCACAAAACCCACACTGCCTACCTGGACCTACTTGAGTCACTCACAATACAGCCAGATGCCCTGGTCTTAGGTGACTTTAACTATCCTTCCATCGATTGGGAAACATATATGAGCACAAACATGCTTGCTCTAAGGTTCCTTAACTTTGTTAGCACAAATGCTCTGGAACAGATATACTGCACCCACATAAGGGGCTCTAATGTCCTTGACATAATACTCACCAAAATGGGGGATCATTGCACCACCCCATGTGTGGGACCCTCCCTGGTAAAGACCAATCATAAATCAGTCTCATCTGAAATAATGATTGTACCTGACCCCTTCCAGGAGCAAAAAGTTTGAAAATGTTCTCCAAAGGAAAGTTTAGCCTCCTAAGTGATGGTATAAATAATTTCACCCCCGCCACCACTGGCAGCAAAGACTCCTATATATTGAGGTGTTCACAAAAGCCCTTTATAAACACCTATACAAATGTATAAACTTAGCCATACCTGCAAAACAAGCCACCCTGGAGGGCATCTAGCTTAAATAGGTTATACAACAAGAGAAAGAAACTGCTGTCAAAGAATAAGAAGCAAAGGTCTCAGCAGAAGAAGAACACCCTCCACAGCCTGAACAAGAAAATTAGACATCTTGTAAAGTCCTCTAAAGCTAATCATGAAACTAAATTATCATCCCTAAGGATAATCACAAGGCATTCTTTAGCTACATCCAAAATCTAAAAGGGAAGGCCCGCTTTGTGCCGAATTAGTAGTGGACGGTACCACTCATACTGAACTTGAGGACATCGCCAGCCTGCTAGCAAACAGGTTTGGTGAAATTTCTCACCCCTGTTCCCACCAATCATACCCCAAAGCATACCTGACACTAGTACTCTACCAAGTATCATCAAAGAGCAGGTCATAACCTCACTCTCCAAGGCCAAAAACACAGCCTCTATGAGACTGAACAACATCCCAGGCTGCTTACTAAATGGCCTAAAACAGGAGCTAGTAGAATCACTGAGCACTCTCTTCAACCACAGTCTAAATACTGGCTTTGTTCCAGCAGAGTGGAAAACAGCAACTGTCCCTCAACCGATCCTGGGAACTACAGATCCATAAGCCTGAACAGACTTATCTGTAAGGCCATGGCGACAGTCATCATGGACCTTATCAACAAGAATATAGGAAACCTTCAAACTCTTGACCTGACTCAGTTTGGCTTCATCAAAGGCAGATCATGCCTATTAAACCTGGTGGACTGCTTCAAGAGTGTCACCAAAGCCCTAGCGGAAGGCAAAACAGTACATACTGCATATCTCGACCTGGCCAAGGCCTGTGCCACAATTCCCCACTCAGGCATCATTGAGAATCTCATCCAGCTGGAAATTAACCCATATGTCATTAGATGGGTTGCCAACTGACTCACCGATAGAATGCATGCAATCAAAGATGGAGATTTCACCTCTACAAGCAGACCTGTTACCAGCGGCTTTCCACAAGGTTCTATGCTGGGCCCCCTAATGTTTAGAATCTATTTCTCAGAAATCCAGGCAAAAAAGATGGGTTGTTGATTACCAAGTTCGCTGATGACTGCAAACTAGGTGCAGTCGTAGAAACTCCCAACAATGTCAACATTCTACAAAACGGGCTCACACAGATAAATGACTGGTGCTAGAGCCACAGACATAAACTCCTCTCAAAAAAATGCATTATCATCCCCTTCACAATAGAGAAGTCCCTCCAAATTACAATATTAATAGTAACCCCACTAAGTTCAAACCCAGTGATGAGAGATTTTGGAACACATGTTGATAGAAACCTTAACTTTGATCGCCATGTGTCCACAATGGTAAGGAAGGCCTTCTGTATTGCACATCTCATAAGTAAGGGAGTAGCATCTAAAGCTAAGGAGGATAGAACTCCCCTGTACTTGGCCCTCATCAGACCAATAATAGAATACAGTGCTCCATTCTTTTTGTACATTACCAGACACTTGCAGCAGAGACCTCAGAGGTTTCTCACAAAGAAAATTCAAAGTGTACAACACATGACCTACATGGACAGACTGAAGGCCCTAGGGCCAATAGCTTAGTAACCTCCTATGATCCTATTATCCTATAATCCTATAATGGAGTTACCTATCAGGTCATATGCAGGATTGAGGTTAGATCACCTGAGATTAAGTTCTTTATAAATCCTATGCTAGGCATATGGGTGTGCCCTGTAACTGCGGTTAAAAGTGAGATTTTGATAACCCTTTCTAGGTTATTTAGTGGTTGTTTTATCACTGTTGTAGTTCAGTCAGTTATATAGTTTGTGCCTAGGCCTCGGTGTCACAATGCATTATTCAGAACTTGTAACGATATTTGCACTGCATGCTTAGACTAAAGGAAGGAAGGAATATGTCCTGGGAATGTACCTGAATATTTCTGTAGAGTGAAAGACCATATTAATGCTGCTTAAAATTTTCTTCCGTAGTTAAACGTGTTAATAAGGTAGTGACTTCAGACTTAGTTCAGCAATGGTGCAGTTGTGAAGAGAAACTTGCTAAACACACCTAAAGTAATTAGGTCAATTTGTAAAAGACAAAGTGCCCTCTAGCTATAACAGTATACCCTCTATAGTCTTAAATAGGATTTAGTTCAATTCTCAGAGCTGATCTAATGATAATTCATTTCAGCCAATAGTCTCGTTTGTTTACGGAGAACAAGAATAAAAGGATAATGTGCTCCGCCATACTTTTGTTTATTACTATTTTGCACTGCCTTGACACACCTGGGATAAGAACATTTTGCATTCTTAACGAGTCACAATAACAGCCTTGAAGTTATTTGTGTTATACGTTAGAATATGAGTGGGAATTGCTTTAGTTTAAACCTAGTAAGAAAGACAAGCAGCAAACAAATAAATCCAAACCAGCCCAGAAGTTGAAAATGTTCAAACACAGGTGTCCAGTAGGAAGGTAGCAGGAATAAAGAAGCTGAACCACGACAAAGTAAAATCTTCTTTTTTAATACAAAATGGTGAGCGCTTTCACAATGGTAACCATGAGTGGTAGGATTGGTTGTTTAGTAATGAATTAAAGTATTTAAGTGGGGTTGCTGTTTGAACGAACTGTCTGATGAAGCAATGGTTACCATTGCGAAAGCAATCACCATTTTGTATTAAAAAATATTTTACTTTGTTGTGGTTCAGCTTTTTTATTCCAGCTACCTTCTTACTAGTAAGAAAGTACCTAACCATTTCTAGGCATTTGATTGCTGTAGACCCTTCAAGTTTGCTATTTTGCTATTGGCCATTTGGCTCATTTGAATATTTTTACCTTTTCTGTGCTGTTAGAATTGTCTGCATTTGTGCTACACAGCTCACAGAATGTCTGCATTTAACTAATCACTGTATGAACACAGTCACTTAGAACCTTGTATTTTTCTACCTGACTTTCTCCACAAATTCCTAGTGTACTTAATAATCAATAATAATTGTGCAAACAACCGCTGCTTTGCATGACAAAGTGTGTTGCTGTTTGTGTGCAGACTTTAATTATTCATTTTAGACAACACTTCAGTAAATCAGCTGCTAACCTCATAGCTACTACTCCCCCTCAGCCCACATTAATAGGCGGCTGGAGCCATGTGTTTGCACTCTCTAGTCATCTCTGTCATCAGCTTGGTTAAAATGACCATACTCAGCTAGTGCAGCAATTTTGTCATGTTTAGTGACAACCACCTACTACTTAAACTGAGACAGTTTGTGAGACGTAGTTATATAATGTTATTGGAAGCAAAGCTCTCACACATTGCCACTACAAATAACAAACAGGCTGTAAGTACCACACAACACCACACTAAAACAATCAAACACAACTGGTACGAAGCACATAGGTGTACGTATTCTGAGGCTGTTATTTTAACCAATCTAAACCAAATAGGCATTCTAAATGTAATCTAAGAAAACAATACACTCAGCAACCACAGGCAGTACCCACCATGAAAA
Organism: Protopterus annectens; assembly: GCF_019279795.1. NCBI lineage: Eukaryota > Metazoa > Chordata > Ceratodontiformes > Protopteridae > Protopterus > Protopterus annectens. The sequence goes on along the minus strand of NC_056749.1, from coordinate 823,943,825 downwards.
TTACATCCAAGTGTCACTTTGTTTCAAGTCAAAAGCTCATATGACAAACTTTCACACAATCCAAAATGCCAGTCATAGGTGACTCTATTTCCAGAAACAATAACACATTACTTACCAGGATGTGCAAGGACAGGGTCCAGCTCATTTTTCTATCAGGAACCTGGATTCACTACATCACATGTGTACTCAATTCCTTGTATCATAAGTACAAATAAAACACAGTCATTGTATATGTGAGAATAAATGAATTGAGACATATATCCCTAGACTGTATGAAGTGAGACATGATGGAGCTCTTAGAATATGTATGTGAAGCAGGTATAAACCAATCTTTGAGCAGTATTCTACCATCACCAACAATGATGTCACAATATGGCCAAAAGATTACTGACTTCAACAACTGGCTTGGATTCAGTTGTCACCCAAAGGGGTACAATATATATATATTTATATATATAATTAAACAAGAAAAAAGATGGAAGAAAGTCCAAACTGCTTTGTCAGGGATGGCCTGCACCCCAACCCCAAGGCTTCCATACATTGGCTAAAACCTTGCCCGCCCCCAACAGGGCCTTTTTTAGGCAATGCCAGTTTCCTAGAACTTCCAACATATCTAACCAGAATCTGAGCTCCATTAATGTATTACTGCTCAATGACAGGAGTCTTAACAAAAACATCCACACCCTACAAGCATGACTTATTCTGGAAAAAGTTGATATACCCATCATCACAGAGACCTGGTTCAAGACCAATGACTCCATCAGTGCAAGGCTTCACAGCCTATCAGTCATACAGGCTCAACACATTAGACAAAGGAAGTAAAGGTGGTGATGTCTCTAGATTCTTAAAAAAAGTCTTAGTACCAGACTTGATAGACAAGATTACAACCTAGAACTACTCCAGTGTCTATCTTACTATAAACAAAACCCCTTATCACATCAAAGCTAACTACAGGACCCACCTCCATGCACTCCTTGTCCCATACCTTCTACCTAAGCAGTATAGGATCCCTGCATAATGAAACAAACACTATTATCCTGGGAATTTCAACTCACTCTCCATAAACCAGTAGGCTTATATATCCTTCATAGGATCATATGCAGTTACTAGGCTATTGGCCCTAAGGCTCTTATAAACCTAGACAAGTCTTTAGCCCATGTTTAGACAAGTCATCACCCAAAAGCCCCTGCCCATCAGGGGCACAGGTGGAATCCCAGGGGTGTATTTTCTGTTTCCCATCCAGTTATCCAGGTTGCGCTTAAAAAGGGATAATGCAATCCTCTGCTTGATGTGGAGAGGGAGTCTATTCCACGGATGGGATGGGGGAGTCTCTGGGACACAAATCTGACCTGCCAACAAGTCCTATTGATGTCACAGACCAGGTTGAGGTCATGCGTGCGGGTTACTCGAGCGTATCCTAACTTGCGGATATGCAGCAGTGCCATTAAGGCGGTATTAGAGATTGCTTTGTATGCCAGACAGATATCACCTCTGAGGAGTCTGTATGAAACTGAGTAGAGGGACAAGGCTTTTACCTTATTGGTGTAGGGTAGATGTCTGAGGCTCTGGAGATTCTCCTGGTGAGGAAACTCTGTGGCCTCTCCATCTGCTGCATGTGCTTTACGAGGTTCATGCCGAAGGGGCCATTGTACTCAATAATTGGCCTTATAAGGGAAGAATACAGGGATGTTATGACCTCCTTGTCCTTGGATGAAATACCCTTACTTATGAAGTGGGCCATGTAGAAAGGTTTCTGTGCAATTGAAGCAACATGGTGGTCAAAAGTTAGGTTGCTATCAACTTGGGTGCCCAAATCCCTCACAACTGATTGCATGTTTAGGACGTTGTTATTAATGAGATAATATGTGAGGTATCACTCTCCCCAAAGGGGATGATGATGCATTTTTTGGCATTCAGCTTGAGGCCATGTTTCTAGCACCAGTCATTTGTTTGGGTGACACCCTTTTGGAGGACGTCCACATCATTTGTGGAATTGATGATCATGCCCAACTTGCAGTCATCTGCATACTTAGTCAGCCATGGCCCACTGTTTTTTGCCTGCACCTCAGATAAGTATATCCTGAATAACAGAGGCCCCAAGATTGATCCCTGGGGTACACCCCTCATTATGGGTCTACTGCTTGAGGTGGCTTCCCCTATTTTGATTAGGTGGGTTCTATCAGTGACCCAGTTTGCTACCCATCTGATAACATATGGATTGATGCCTAGTTGAGAGAATTTATCTATTATGCTCGAGTAGGGAATAGTGTCGAAGGTGGGCAGTGTGCATCATCTTCCCCTCATCCATGGCTTTGGTGACTGTCTCAAAGAGGTCAACCAGATTTAACAGATATGACCTCCCCTTGACAAAGCCAAACTGTGTGGGTCAAGTGTTTGGAGGTTGCCAATTGCCCTGCTAATGAGGTCCATGATAATCTGTCCCATGGCCTTGAAGATCAGGCTAGTTAGGCTGATGGATCTATAATTTCCCTGATCAGTGGATGCTCCACCTTTGTGTAAAAGGATGACAGTTGCTATCCTCCACTTAGCTGGGACAACACCGGTACTCAGGCTTTGGTTGAATAGGGTGCCTATTGGTGCTGCAAGTTCATGCCTGAGTTCATGTAGGATGCAGCCTGGGATGTTTTTGGGTCCCATGGTGCCTGTATTTTTTGCCTTTGAGAGAGCAGTGATGACCTGTTCCCTAGAAATAATGGGAGAGGGACAGGTACTAGGGATGTCTAGATTTACATTCACTGATGGGGGAAAGAGGTGTGAGTTTTTTGCTGAATTTGTCAGCCAGTAGGTTGACTACAGCTACAGCATTTGTGTATGTGATGTCCTTGACCACCAGTTCAGAATAGATGTGGGTGCTTCCTTTGAGACTGCAGACATATGTGAAGAAGGCCTAATGATTGTCTCTAGTAAATGTGGTCAATATGGACTCGAAGTTGGCTCTAGATGATTTCACTAGTGCTCTTATTTGCTTGTTCAGGCTAAGAAGAGATTGCATTCAATTGGGCACCTGCTCCTTCTTGATCCTCAGCCACAATTTTTTTCCTTTTGTTATATAGTTAATTTATTGCAGATGTCCACCAGACAGGTTTACTCTTCCTTGCGGAGGATGATTTTGTCCTGTTGGGTATTCCTGATTCCATGCATCTATATAAATGCCCGTATAGTACTTTGGTGTAGATTTGGACATTGGTGCCATTTCCTACAGAGGGGGAGGGAGCTGTAAAGCTGTTTATACCATCCCTCAGGAGGTTTTAATCAGCTTTGGAGAAGTGTTTTTTGTTTGACCCTAGCTACAGGGGGTTCAGAGGAGATGGTGACTTCAAAAATGACCACTTTATGGTCGTATTTTACCAGGGAAGATGATACTGTAGGGGTGCTACAGTGGTTATTCATGTTGGTTAATACCAAGTCCAAGATATTATCACCTCTTGTGGGGGTATCAACTAGCTGTTCCAAGGCATTTGCTTTGATAAAATTGTGGAATCTCTGGGCATTTGTGTTCTGGCATTAGTAGTTTTTCCAGTCTATGGTTGGGTAGTTAAAATCACCCAGGATCAGGATAAATGGTTGAATTTTGATAGATTCGAAGAGGTCCAGGTAGGTAGAGTGGGCATCTTGACTCAAATTTGGGGGCCTGTAGCTAGATATGATTTGAATAGGGGTGTTGTCAAAGGTTAACTGTTCCTGGATTGTCTCCTGTGCATCATACTGTTTGACCAGCCTGGAGGTGTGCTTGCTTTTAATATATATTGAAACTCCACCTCCTTTGGCTTTGCTGCTCACAGTTTCGGGTCTGAATGTGTGACAGGATGAGTAACCAGGTAAGGCTGGGGTGCTCTCTGCAGCTTTGAACTAGGTTTCTATGACTGCACAAATGTCAGCATCTTCCAGGGTTAAGAATATTTGCAATGAGTACCATTTCATCTTTAGATGCTTGGTGTTTAGCAGCATGACCTTTAATTTGTGTTTTGTTGAAATGTTTATGTTGGTACTATGGACCTCATGGCTTTTCCTAAAAAAGGCACTATGAGGGAGACAAGGGCCTTTGACAGAAGCCTGAAGCCCAAGTGAGACAGATGCAGGCCATCTCTAGCAAAGCATTGTGGTCTGTTGATTATATTTTTCCAGGCTGTCAGGTACTGAATCCCCCTGGAATGGCATCAGAATCTAAGCCAATTGTTAAATTCTCTTATTTTCTGTTTGTATTGAGGCATCATTCTGGGTGATGGTAGAATGCTGCTTATGGCTAAGGACATACCTGCCTGAGACACATATTCAGCAAGCTCAATAATGTCTCTCTTCATATAGTCCAGGGAGATATGTCTCAATTCATTCACACCAACATGGATTATGACAGACTCCTAACAGTACCTGTTGTTGAGAGACATTAGTGAATGTGTGATATGGTGGATTCTGGCACCCGACAAACAACTAACCATGACTTTTTCCTTATCCAGTCTGGTGAGAGGCTCATCTGTGTGTCTCACATTGGAGTCTCCTATGACTAATATGTTGGGTTATTGCAAACATTGTGTTGATTGGCCATTGGCTGGTAAAGGTTGGTTGGTCTAGAGCTTGGAGTAAACACCTCATTGGTTCTTTTGAGATTTTTTTAAGCTGTTTCAGGTTTGAACCTTCTGGTACTTAAGCCCTACCTTTGAGAGGGTTTCTGCTTATCCTCACTGAGGATGGGGAGCACTGACCATATCCCTGATCTGTAATGTATAACAATAGGCATCCTGTTTTCTTGTTTATTTTTACTAGTTATTCCTTATTCTTACCATTTATTGCACTTTTATTGTCTGCTGCCTACTTTTACTGTATTTTACTGCTGTAAACTAATCTGAAATCATCATCATCATCAGCCCCTTTTCCCCATTTTTTCTAGATGGGGTCGGGGTATCATGTTAATTGTCACCACCTGTCTCGATTCAGTGCCAAACTCCTGCCTTCTTCAACACTCATGCCTGACTGTTGCAGATCTTCTTTCACACAATCCATCCACCTCTTTGCTGGATCTCCTCGCTTCCTCTTACTTTCTTCCTGTCTGTCCCAAATCTTCCTCACCAGATTGTCTTCTGCTTTTCTGCACATGTGCTCAAACCACCATAATCTGTTCTCTTTGATATTTTCTGTAATTGGAGCTACTTTGGCTTCTTCTCTTATGTCCTCATTTCTTCATCTGTCCCACAGTGTGCATCCTATCACCTTTCTCAGGCACTTCATTTCCATCACCTTTAGCTTCTTCAACTGTTCTGCCTTTACTGCCCAGGTTTCTCTACTACACAGTAGTACTGGTCGCACCACTGTCTTGTACACCTTACTTTTCAGCTTATTTGGCATTCTTCTGCCATAGACTACATTTGATACTCTATATCAGTTGGCTGCAGGCCCTCTGATTCTAGCTTTGACCTCTTCATTCAGGCTACCCTTCTCCTCAACCACCCCTCCCAGACACTTGAAGCTGTTTATCTATTCCACTATCTTACCTTCTATCTCTATTCTCAGCTTCTTCTGATTTCTCCAATTTGCTGCCATTACCACCGTCTTATCTGTGCTTAGTTTCATCCCATGTGCCTTCAGATTTGCATTCCATTCTCCTATCCTTTGCTGAAGTTCTTGCTCAGAGTCTGCCTGAACTGCCACATCATCTGCATACAGCAGCTTTGTTGATCCATCCCCTCCAACCTGTTTGTTAATGTAGTCCATCACCAGTATGAACAGCAATGGGCTCAGAGCTGAACCCTGATGTACACCCACTCCCACTGGGGACCCCTCAGTGAGGCCAAACACTGTTCATACTTGAGTCACTGGGTCCTTGTACATAGCCTGCACTAATTCTACCAATGTTTCTGGGACTTCAAACCACCACAGTACTGCCCAGATCAACTTTCTTGGGACCTTCTCATATGCTTTCTCCAAGTCTAGGAATGCCCAGTTGGAATCTCTCCTCATCTCTAGCTTCTTCTCAAGTATCTGTCTCAGTGCAAACATCGGGTCAGTTGTGCTGCATCCTGATCTGAATCCAAACTGCTCATCTCCCATCTTACATTCTACTACTCTGCATATTTGTTTATCAGTCACCCTCTCCAGAACGTTCATGCAATGTGATATGAGTTTGGTGCCTCTGTACTGCCCACACTTGTGGAGGTCCCCTTTGTTATTGTACACTGGCACAAGTATGCTTATTCCCCAGTCATCTGGGATATGCCTTTCTCTCCACATTGCTATTAGTACCCTCAGGAGCCATTTCTCCCCTGTCTCACCCAGCATCTTTATCATATCTGCTGTGACCTCATCTGAGCCTGCTGCTTTCCCTAACTTCATCTTCCTTAGTGCTGTTCTTACTTTTTCTAGAGTGGGCTCCTCTTCTCCTCTCATCGTAGGCTGTTTCTGGGGCAGTACAGCTTCTGTGGTGTTTTCTTCATTCAAACGCTGCTGGAAATACTCCTTCCATCTGCCTTTGATGTGTTCTGGGCTGGTAAGCAGGTTGTTGCTGGCATCCCTTATGAAGGTTGTCTGACTGTCTTCTTTATCTTTCTGTCTTTGCCTTGCAACCTAATATAGATTCTTTGTGCCCCTTACTGAGTCACTTTCCAGAAGTTCGTACAGTGCTCCCAATGCCCTATTCTTTGCTATTGCAACTTCTTTCTTAGCTTCTTTGTTAGCCTGGTCAGTCTTTTCTGTCCCCCACTTCTTACTGCACTCCTTTTTTCTTTTGATGGCTTCCTGGACTTCTGCAGTCCACCACCATCTTTCCTTATGTACCTTATTTCCATACCTGGCTCAGCCATATATCTTTTCTGTAGTCCTAATACATGCTGTTTTTAGGCGCTGCCAACTCCACCTATTTCCTCCTCTTCTTGAGGTGCTAGAGCCCTGAGTACTTTCTCTCCAGTCAACTTCCAGGTCTTCAGCCTGGTCTCTGTTGACCTTAGAGCCTTCTCTGACCACTGCTTGCAGCTGATTGTGGCAACTAGTGGTTTATGTTGTGGGCCAACTGTTTCACTGAGGATGACTTTGCAATCATGGATTCTGCCCCAGTGCCTTTTCCTTACTAGGAGGAAGTCTACCCGAGTTGCCAGAGAGAAGTCTAGAATGGCTTCTCCTTCTTTATTCCTATTGCCCCACCCATGTGGGCCCAGGTTCAAGTCACCCATTAGCAACACTCATGTTGTCCTGCTTTATCTGGTAGGTCCTGTAACTGCTTCCTCACTTGTGGGGCATAGGCTGAGATTATGAGTACTGCCCTATCATTACACTGGAGTCTGACTGCCATGAGTCTCTCATTAATTCTGATGATATCCTTTACTGCCTTCTGAAGCCTCTTTCTCACCACAATTCCTACACTAGCCTGCCCTCCACCTGAGTAGTAGAATCTGGATCCCAAGCCAAGTGGCTTTGCTGTACTGCCCTTCCATCTCATCTCCTGGATACATGGGATGTCCAACCTCCTCCTCCATATCATCCACTTCCAAGCTGCATCCTGTCAGTGAACCTACATTAAGCGTAGTTCATGTTTGGCAGGTTGGGTGTTTTTTTTACATCCAGCTTTTGCTCAACAGAGCTTTCCCAGGTAACCCAGGCTGGGCAACTAGACAGGGCAACTGGGCTTTTATGGCAGGCACACACTGGCCAATAGGGGCACATAAACCCCTCCCACTGTTAGCATGGGTACCTGGCATGGGTTAGAGTAGGCTGGGTCCTCAATACCAGTAACCAGCCATGATATTTTTGGCGACATTAGTCAACATGACCGAACCACCTAGAACCATATTTACACCGTTGAGTGGCTAGCCCTGCCACGGTGAGCAGTCTGTGATCTGTGTTCTCCTATCTTGAGGATACCACACACCACAGTAGATGCCCAAAGCAGTTGGTCTGTACAACTCTACCCCCTGTAGGGCACCATATAAAGTCTGTGCTGCTGCCCACAGTTCTATTCATTGGTGCGTTTGAGATGCAAACACTCAGCATGTTTTTTGGACATGGCCCATGGAGACATAGGGAGAACATGCAAACTCAACACAGGCATTGGTCGAAGGTCAGGATTGAATGTTGTATCTTGTGCATGGGAGGTGACAACCTTAACCACTAAGCCATCTGTTCTCTAAAAACTAATCTAATCTAAACTAATCTGCAATGTTGTACTGCAACTGTCTGCCTTACTGGGCCTGATAAATCACTTTTTTTTTACTGTCTCACTGTTTGTAAAGCTTTTTAGCTAGTTTCACTATGTGGAATGTATTAACTGGAAATATTTTCCATTTGTTAAGCATCTGTTTGTTCTGAGTTTTCTGCCAAGGAGTGTATCATATAATTTATTTGTTTGCAGTTAAAAGCATTCTGTGGAGTCTCCTTGCTCCTTTTTTTCTGTTTAAAACTTTCATTTAGTATCTTACTGCTGTTTTCCTGCTATGATAGAAATGTTTATAGTGTATTTGGCCTAAAATAGTGTAGCTAGTAGTTTCAAGTCTGCTGTTCCTCGGCCTGGTTGTTTGTTTGCAGTGGATGCTTGCTCTGAGCACATTTTCCAGGCCATCTTGGATTAGCAGAAGCCATTCTTCTCTTTAGTGAGAGGATTGTGTTGATTGGCCAGTGGTGTAAAAGATTGGCTGGTCTAGGTCTTGAACATGTATGGCCAAGGATTTGTGGACTTTATCAATACAAAGTCTCTGGGCAGGTTAGACCGCACCCCTAGCAGGGTGATAAAATCTTTGACTTTGTCCTTACCAGTATGAGACAACTCTACTTCCCACCAATCAAATCCTTTGTTAAATGTGATCACAAGTCAGTCACATTCTCCTTAAGACTGAAGCCTAAAGCATCCTGAAATACCTTGGTATTCACAAACTATGAGAAAGATACTCTACTAAAAGCTAGGGATGACCTAACTAAACTAAAAAGCCCATTCGACCTTGATGATCTCGTTGTTTATGCAAAATCATTTGCTTCCAAATTCTGTGAACATATAAGTAGTTTCATAGATGTACATGTCCACTTCAGAAACAAATACAAAGCCAAATTATATAAAAAAAAAAAAAACTTTGGTGAAAACCCAATATAAGCAGACTCTATAATGAAAGAAAAACATCTCACTGCATGCAAAAATAAATTCAACTCTCAGGAAGACAAAAATGCCCTGGCTAAACTAAAAAAAGAAATTCAAACCCTGATCAAATCAGCCAGTCAGATATGTTATAAAAATAGGCACCAGCTGAAAGATAACCACAAAGCCTTCCTTAACTAGGTTAGAAATCTCAGAAACAATGCCTAACATTATGCAAAACTAGTAATAAATGATGTCACATTCTTGCAGCCAGAGAACATAGACAATCTACTAACTGAAAAATTCAGCTATAACTTCACCCCCTCCCATCCAATATTCTCTAAACAAATACCAACATGTGTACCACTCCTCAATGCTCCCATGAACAGGCCAAGAGCACAACTGTGGGGCCAGACAGCATACTACACTCTGGCTAATGGTTAGCCTGAGATATGACTTGTCAGACCCTCTATCCTGTAAAAAGGCTTTGTCATTGATGAATGTAGGACAATAACAGTCATTCCCTTGCACAGAGATAGGTATTCAGTGGACCAAGGTAATTATTAATCCATGGGCCTGATTAGTCACATCTGTAAAGGTATAGAAAGGATCATTATAGAAAGAATAAACAGGCATATGTGTAACATACAGACTAGAACCAACCCAGTTTGGATTCTTCAAAGCAGGCTCTACATACTCAGTCTGGTCAACTTCATCAAGAAAGTCACTGAGGCAATGCATGAGGGCTAACCAGTGCACTCTCCATATCTGGACATCACAGAGGTGTTCCACACCATTCTACACTCAGGCATCATAGCTAAAATTTCCCAGTTAAATATAAAAGCTATGTAACTCATTAGACAGCAAATTAGCTCAGAAACGGAACCCGGAAAGTAAGACTGGGCAGCTCTACCTTCTCGAAAAGACTGTTACTAGTGGACGGTCACTGGGCTCAGTCCTTGGATTTGTTTTTCAGAGGTCAATGCTAATGTCAAGTGCTCATGGCTGAAAATTTTCCAGATAACTGTGTACATTCGCCAGAAGATACCAGGAGCCTACCTGAAGGCTTGTCCCAAACAGTCGATGTCAAAACCAAGAACTAAAAACTAAGAGACTAAGAAATGTATAACCATATCCTTCAGCAAACATGACTCCATTTGTAATTATCACATTGACATCACCACCCTGAAAAACTGATCCTGCATTTTTAAATCTGGAAACCTATGTCAACAATGAATGTTGCTTTGATCATCATGTATTTTAAGGGGTTTACCTTTACATGTGCGTATTGCACAAGGGCGAACAGCAATTTTCCGAAAAGCAGTTTGCAAAGTTGCAAACGCTGAATGGAAAAAGGTTTGAATGTGCAATGAGCGAATGCAAAGTGAGATTCGCTTATTGCACATTCAACATTCTGAGGCAGATTGCACTATAGTGGGGATCGGGAAATGGTTCCTGTCCACAATGTAGTGCAATCTCAAAGTTAGAATAATAAAGTAGGGTGGTTCAGGGGGACTTGCCCCCCTGCTTTACACTTAGTTTTTTTTTTGTTCGACATTAATGTTCGAAAAACAGCAAATGTGCTTTTCGATTTACTGTTTTTCGAACATTAAGGACTGTCGATGTTTTCACTTTCGTGGTTTCGAGTTGCTCATATGAGCACTCAATCCACTGTGATTCGAGTTTATGAAAGTAAACCATTTTAAGGATGTTGTTTTTCATTGCACAGCTTATATCTAAAGCTAGGACATCAAGATCCAGGGATGTCATTGCTCCACTGTACTCATCAGGCTGATCTCTGAGTATAATGCCTCTTTGGTATGTACCTGTAAAACACTTGTTACATCTGGAATGATCACAGTGCTTTCTCACTAAAAACATCAAGGTCCTGAATCACAGACTTCCAAGATATCTGCACATTAAGTAACAGCTTAATTTCGGCTCTCACAGTGTGAAAACAGAATCTGAGAAGAGAAAGCCAATGAACTTATTTTTTGGATAAATTTAAGTAACTGGCAAGTAAGTGAACTATCTGGATGCCAACAAAAAAACAAATTAAGAGAACCTGAAAGAAAATCAACAGCAAAAGGTGAGGAAAAAACACTGGGAAGAATTCTGCAGCTGTTCTCCAAAAAGCAGTGCAAGCTCCAGCTCTTGTGCAAGGCATGACTTCCAGTAACCTAGAGGAAAAAATACAAATGCACTCAGAGCTGATTCAAATGAATGAAACACTTATGAAGTATGTCAACTCAAATAACAAAAGGCTGGATAAAATGGAAGAAGCTTTAAAGAAATATAGATATGAGGTGATACCATTGCAAAAATCAGAGGTTGGAATGAAGAAAAGGCTGACTGAATATGAGAAGAAATGTTTCAAAAAATAATAGAATTAGAGGGCAGAGCACATAGGTAAAGCCTGATATTTTCTGTTGGACCAGAGAAGCTGGAAGGAGCAGACTGTATTCATTTACTAGAAAGGCTCACCCAGACTCTGCTACGCTTTGCTGAGAGAAAAAGGTTAGCTTGCTTTTTATTTGTTGTATTACTTTATTGCCTTTTTCTATTTTGAATACTGTGATTTGTTTTATTTACCTTGTGTTTTACTTGTATTCTGCTTTTATCTGCATATTAAAACTTGAAAAAAGACCACAGCTCTGTCTCTTGTGAGTCAGGCAGAATTTTTTTCCCCAGCCTCCCACCCTGTTACTGTAGTGTTCTTAAACACCACTGTCTTTCTACTTGCCTTGCCCTTATGTTAATTTGACCATATATCTCATTTCCTCTCTGTTTTTACTGGCTTGTGAGTAAGCACAAAATTATCATTTTGTCATATCACTCCCCTTCAACTATTTAAATTTATTAGCCATCCTACTGTATTCCATGGTATCAGAATACAAAAGTGACCACCCACTTTCAATCTATCTTGCTGTTTTAAAATAGTGACTGTCCACTAAAACTTAACTTTTTACACAGGTAAAACTTAAGTTACCTACTTTCACATCTAATTCCTCTAGTGCACACTGTAGTGTTTAGTATAAACCATTTTTTTCATCTTACCTTCAAGCATCCCTGTGACTAGCACTTTATTTAAAACCTGCTGGAAAGCACTAGGAAGTCTTAAACTGATACAAACACTCAACTCTCCTTGTTAATAAGGAGAAATTAATCATAGGCACTAAACAGCCTATAATTGCAAAGTACCTTGCTAAGGTAAGGGAAAACAGCTCTTGTACTATACAAAAAAAGCACCAAACCAGGCATGTCCAAGGATCTGCTTCCGGTGATTTCTCCTGTCCACCTGGTGCGTCTGGGCATACTGGGAAAATGCAGAAATTGACTCATGTACATGGACAACCCTCTCCTCCTGCCACCCAACATTACAACCTGCAAGAGATGCACTTACATAGCCAAACTGGAAGAAAAGCTCTCTCCACCCAAGATTGTGCTGGACAGTCAAGAAGAAAAGGTTAACACCTGCAATACACCTCAAGCAACACATAGCCCTTCTAAACCGACACCACCAACACCCACACATAGCAACACTAAACCCACATATGTGGAGGTCCTTAATAGTTATCTGCCCAAGCAACAAGGAACTGCGAAGCTGAAACACAAACACCAGTCACAACCAAAGTGTCACATAGCTCACAACACCAGTGTGCCACCCAATGACAGCCCCTAAAGCAAGACAGCATACCCAACACTTTAGTCATAGGTGACTCTATAGTCAGGCACACTGATGTCCCACTCACCAGGCTGAACAAGGAAAAAATTACAGTCAGCTGCCTGTCAGGTGCCAGGATCCACCACATAATGCATGTACTCAAGTCACTCCATAACAAGTACAAATATGACTCTGTCATTGTCCATGCTGGAGTGAATGACTTGAGACAAACCTCCCTGGACTACATGAAAAGAGGCATGAAAGAACTCTTGGATCATGTGGCCCAGGCAGGTATGACCCTAGCCATGAGTAACATCCTGCCTTCACCCAGAATGATACCACAGTATAAGGACAAAATGTTTGGCTTCAACAATTGGCTAAGCTTCTGGTGTCATTCAAAGGAGGATCCAGTATCTGTCTGCCTGGGACGACATGATAGACAGACCACAATGCTTTGCCAGAGATGGTCTGCACTTGTTGCCCCTGGGATTCAGGTTATTGGCTAAGGCTCTTGCCACCCTTATAGTGCCTTTTTTAGGCAAAGTTCAGAGGACAAAATCACCACCTTAACAGGTACAAGCATGAAAAATCTGAAGGTAATGCTACTCAATGCTAGAAGTCTAAACCTCAAATGCACTCTCTCGAGGCACTTCTTAAAATGGAGAACATCGATATCTGTGCAGTAACTGAGACCTGGTTCAAGGGTCCAGAGAGCACCCCTGCAATACCAGGCTACAACTCTAACCACACTTTTCAGCCACCAAACCAGGACCAAAACACTAAAGGTGGAGGAGTGTCCATATTCACCGAGGATATTCACAACACCAGGCTAGTTGCCCAAAACAATGCGTCTGACATTCTCCAGGTGCAGCTAACACTAGGTAAGACTGCAATCCAAATTGTAGCTTGCTACAGATCCCCCACCATGCCCCAAGATTCTCACTACACCATTCTAAACATACTGGAAAATATTAAGATACAATCAAACACCGTAATACTGGGTGATTTCAACTACCCTGCCATTAATTGGGAAAACTACTCATGTACCAATACCTTTGCCCAACTGTTCTTGGAATTCATAAATTCCAAAGCCCTGGATCAACTAATCTTTAGTCCTACCAGCGGCTCCAATATCCTAGACCTGGTCATTACCAACATGGGAAATTGATGCTCCACATCTATGGTCACCCCCTCATTGGTCAGGTCTGACCATAAGCTAATCACCCTTGACATCCACATCCCACCCCCACCCCCCAGTAAGGAAACCTCCATAAAAAAACTTCTCCAAAGCCAACTTCATGCTACTCAAGTCAGAAGTGACAAATTTTATGACACCCATGGAGACAGGAACTGAAAGTTTGACTGCTGAATCCTACACTAAGGCACTGTACGAGCACATCCACATGTGGATGAATCGTGCCATTCCCAATAGAAGCAAGACGCTCTCCTCCAAAAAAAGGAAGCCAGTCTCGTGGTATCTTGCCATAAACAAACTTTACAACAAAAGGAAGAAACTGTTGCAGAGAAGAGGAAAATACCAGGATGCAAAAAACTCCCTTACCAGTCTCAATACGAAGCTGAGCTCCCTCATAAAATCCTCCAAAGCTAGTTACGAAAATAAAATTGCGAAAGATTCCAAAGACAACCACAAGGCATTCCATAGCTTTGTCAAGTATCTAAATGGCAATGCTCAGATCTGCTCTGAGCTACAAGAGAATGGCATTAAATATACTGATCCCAAGGATATTGCCAATACCCAGGCTGATCGATTCAGTGCAAACTTTACAACCCTCTCACCCCTAAAAGGCCCATCTCAATACCAAAAGATTGCCAAATTCCAGTAATAATGGCCACACAGGTAAAAAATGCACTATCCAAAGCTAAAAATACAGCTTCCATGGGACTAGATGACATCCCAGGCTGTGTACTACATGAACTACAAAATGAACTGGCACCTCACCTAAGTGTCATGTTTAATCATAACCTCACCTCAGGCTTCGTGCCCACTGAGTGGTGCACAGCTACAGTTATCCCACTCCACAAGGGCGGATCCACCTTGGATCCCAGGAACTTCCACCCCATCAGTCTGACGAGCCTGATCTGCAAGGCCATGGAACGTATTATCATGGAACTTATAAACAAAGACATTGGCAAACTTCAAACACTGGACCCCACACAGTTTGGGTTCGTGATGGGCCAATCTTGTCTCCTGAACCTGATTGACTTGTTCGAATCAGTCTCCAGAGCCGTGGACAAAGGTAAGGTGGTCCACACAGCCTATCTGGACCTCACCAAGGCCATTGACACCATCCCCCACTCTGGAATCATAGATAAACTTACTAAGCTTTGCACTAATCCCTATGTCACTTGATGGGTTGCTAACTGGCTTACTGACGGAACCCAGATTGTAAAAGTAGCTGACTCCAAATCCAGCTCCAGACAAGTGACAAGTGGAGTACCTCAAGGTTCATTCCTGGGACCGCTCTTGTTTGGCATCTACTTCTCTAAAGTATAAGCTAACACTAAGGGACTTTGGCTAACAAAGTTTGCAGATGACTGCAAACTGGGAGCCATTATTGAATCCCCAAATTATGTGGATATTCTACAAAGGGACTTTACAGAAATAGATGCTTGGTGCCAGAGCCATGGGCTCAAGCTCAATGCCAAGAAATGTATAGTTATCCCCTTTGGGAAAAAACATGTACTCATGAATTACCACATAGGTGGCAGTACACTAAACACTGAAAGTGTGATACGAGACTTAGGGACACAGGTGGACAGTGGTCTCACTTTCAATAACCACATCACCACAACAGTCAGGAAATCCTTGTATGTGGCACACCTCATTACTAAGGGCTTTTCATCCAGAAAAAAGAGGTCATTCTCCCACTGTACTCATCCCTCATTAGACCCATTATAGAATACAATGCCCCGTTTGGTATATACCTCTCAAGACATCTGCAGCAACTGGAAAGGCTGCAGAAATGCCTCACTTAAAGAATCACAGGCCTAAAGCAGATGCCCTATGCTGACTGTCTAAAAAAACTACACCTATAATCTGTCGCAAATCGTCTACTCAGAGGCAATCTCTGCTAAACATACAAGGCCATGGCAACCAGAGCTGTTGGACATGCTCCACTTAAAGAAATCCCATTCCCTCAGAGACACATACTCCAGGTATATAAACCTTGTCATTACAAGGAACAAAACATGCTGGAGGTATAGGTTCCTGACCCAGAGACTCCCCAGACTCTGGAATAGACTGCCCATACATGTCAAGCAGAGCACCTCTTTGGCCCTCTTCAAAAGGAACCTTGATGATTGGATGAGAGATATGAAATTCACCCCAGGGATCACATCAGTCACCCTGCTAGACAGGGATCCAGGGAAGTAAATACTGTGGGAAGAAATAGCCAGGGAATTGTTATGGCTAGGCTTGTATAGGCCCTAGGGCCAATAACCTAGTACCAGCCTATGAACCTATAAAAGCACAGATAAGCAACTGGCCTGGTTTTCCACAGCATGAGTTGTTTATTGAAAGAGCACATCATGTGTATGCTCCAAACCTGGCCATGCGAAAACAACCTAGACCTTTAATAGTAAAGATGCAATCCTACCAGCAGAAGGAGCTGATTCCAACAAAACTGTGGCAGACAGACAAAGTACTAAAAGTGGAAGACAGTAGAGTGTTTTTGGAAAATGATTACTCACTGTATATGAGGCAGAAGAGGAATACATTTATTCCACTGATCAGGGAATCTTGAGAAGCAGCTATCTTCAGAATATTCTTTCCTGGGGGGACATGATCATTTTTGATGCAGTACATGATAAGAAGGAAAATACAAATGTTTGTCCAACAAAAAGTGATGTGTGAAACAGAAGGAGATTTTACTTCTTGTTCTTCTGGTAATAAAGAAAACAGACAGACTGTCCATTGACATTTTCCAGTGTTTGAATAGAAAATGTTTGAGAGACAGAAAAAAGCACAAGAGCTGACTAAAAGAACCAAGAGTACACTGGAAAGGAAGCAGAGACTGGATTTGGGAGATGGAAATAAACACAAATAAAACCAACTACTTGGAAATTGACAAATAAATGTAGAATTATAAAGCATTAATTATATTTGTGAAACATGACAGAAGAAGAAAACCTGGAATATTGGACTTTTTGACTTTGTTAAGCTTGTAGGGGACTCTAAAGCATATGCCCTACTTCAAGCCATTAATGTTTGGAGGAACACTTAGGAAAAGGGAAGAAGAAGGAAAGAGTTCTTGACAGTAATATTTGTATAGTGCATGATATCTACATGGGATAAAGTAAAGTTTTTTCAGTTATTTTCAATTGTAATGGGAATACTGAAATAAATAAGTGCCCCTGATTTTTTCCCTTATTTTCTCTTTCTCCTTGTTCAGTTTTAAGAAATGTAGGCATTGCAATGTATAAACAAAAGGAAGAAAAGACTGTTCAAAAGAGTATAAAACAAGAAAAAATTATGTGCTTTTTCTCATTATTGCATATGGGGATGACTGTATTGAGGCTATTGAATTTATCTACTAACACATTTTAAGAGAAACAAATAAATAAAAAAAAGAACATTGAAGATAATAAAGCTCTCCTATAGAAAATAAATAAATATATACTTGTAGAAGCAACCCTGTATCTGGTTTTCATGTCTCCATGGAGAATATCTGATAAATAGCAATAAAAACAAAATACTTGTTTCTTTTGATGTCTTTCTTTCAATAGCTAGGTGATAATGTTTTCTGAAAGCATTCAAGTATTTTCTCATTTTGGGAGAGCAATAAAGACAGGACAAAACCAGATGGCACTTAGTAGAAGCACAGTCTGTACCATGTGTCATAGCATGAATAACCTTCTTTTTACTTTAACCCAAATCTATTGTGCATCTGTCAGTTTGGGACAATTGTTTCTATTAGGAAGGTAAAACTTCAATATTTGAGGAGGTAAATAGTTTTGTGTATTAGTATTAAGTTAATAGGTTGTTGGGGGTATATTGGGAGTGTATATGTGTTTTTTTTGAGGGCTTTGGTGACACCCGTGCACTGTCCCAGCAATCAAGCGGCCTCAATCCTCACCACTAACACCAGTGAGGGGCATCCATATAGGGAAATTATAATAAATACACACACAGTAAAGTACAATTTCCCTTAAGAGCACACAGAGATCACAGTCAATCTGGGGCTGGTTTCTCTCCAGGTCCCCAGTAAGACTCCCCACTGGCACAGCTATAGGGTCCAGATCTCAGTCTAGTGGGCAAGCTAAAACCTCTAGCATCCTCTCTGTCCAACCAGTGCTTTGTGTCCCTGCCTAAGTAGCTGACACACACACTTTGAGATAACAGTTCTATACAACCACACAGATACTCATGGGGAAGGCTGGCACAGGTTCTCCAGCTGTGCTCCTATTACTCAGACTATATGGTAGAAAACACTGCCACCACCCACTAATATTTATCAGCTACCAAAAGGCCCTTATGAAAGGGTGTACAATTATACTGTGCAATATTATTATCCAAATGATAAGTGTAACTGAACAGTCAAGGCTTATTTGGAGTGGCTTGGCCAGTATCACTATATACATGCAATGTACTCAAGAGCTTAAATTATCTCTACACAAAACAACCACAGTTGAAAGGTTTAAAAATATTTAATAATGAATAATAAAAACACAATACAATACTTCTTTCTACACAGTGCTAGTCAAGAGTTCAGAGATCACATATAAATGCATAAAATAATACAGTAGAAAAGTTCTGACATCAATACAGAAAAAAAGACTCATCTAATCTTCCTATTTCCTAGCTATATCTAAGTGAGGCCAATCAGCTTAGTTTCGGCTACTCCTTTCTCTCTTTCCACTAAAAAAAAAAAAAAAAAAAAAAAAAAAAAAATTATCTCCTTTTACTGGATTTGTGTTTTTTCCTACTTTATTTTGCTTTTGCATCATCTTAAAAGTACTCAATTGTATTTATTACTGCTTGGTGTAACTTAGTCTAAGCCTTTTAGTTTAAGCACTTGGGCTTTAGACCAGTTGTTTTACATTAGGAAGGTTTGTGGGCTGCACTGTGGTGGCAGGACAGGTAGCTTACATCCTTCTAAGTTGGGAACTGCTGATTGAGGGCTCAGTGTCTGTTATTCTAAAAGTGTATTAGTTCTGGTTTAAGTACCTGGGCTTCAGGCCAGTTATTTTACATTAATAAGGTTCATGGTCTGAACTCTTGTGGGAAAAGAGGCTGGACTCTGCCCTTCTGAGCTGGGAATTTCTGGTTAAAGGCTTATAGTGCCTGCATATTTGAACTATTTCTTACTGTAATTGGTACACCTTGTTTGCTGTAACATAGACCAGGCCTGCTGAATCTAGTTTTGTTTGTATGCTTGTTATTTCCCTGAAAAGCTAATTCCACCTAAAACGCGGCTTTTCAGCACTTCTGTGGATCCCTAGTGATATCTGCATTGCTTACTGTACTTATTTCCTTGTTTCACTTGAAAGAAAGTTACTGTTTGTCATTTTTGCATTTAAGTTACCTGGCACTTGCTCACTAAAGCAATTATATAAGTCAGCACTAAAAAATTAAAAGCACTACACCCTCACAAACTCCCCCTGGAGTACCTTGCTCCCCATGGGCCATTTTTTTCAATTATAAAGAAATTCCCAATACTATTCTAGCATGTCCAAAGGTCAGTTGTCAATCTCCTCTCCAGTCCAGCTGGTAAATCTGGGAATCTTGAGGCAATGTTACAACTGCCTCATGTACACAGACAATCCTCTCCTCCTCCCAACAAATTCCAACACATTTGAGAGATGCAACCATATAGCCAAACTGGAGGCTAAGCTCTCTCAACTCAGTACTGGCGTAACCAGTCAGGAGGAGAAGGAAACCACACTCACTAAAATTCCAGTCTCACATAGACCTACCACAACAGCAAACCAAACACATAAACACACAAAAACATACTTGGAGGCTCTAAATAAAAATCTGCCTAAGCAGCAGAGACCTCCAAAGCAGACACCCAAGTAACCGCTACCCCAAAACAAAACACGTGCAACACATACCTCACAAAGCCAGTGTGTCGAACAGTCACAGCCCTTAAGGCTAAACAACACACCTGATACACATGTAATAGGTGACTCTATCATCAGGCACACTGACGTCCCACTCACCAGGCTGAACAAGGAGAAGGTCACGGTGAGCTGCCTGTTGGGTGCTAGGATCCGTCACATAATACAAGCACTCAGGTCACTCCAAGGCAAGTACAAATATGACTCA
Organism: Protopterus annectens; assembly: GCF_019279795.1. NCBI lineage: Eukaryota > Metazoa > Chordata > Ceratodontiformes > Protopteridae > Protopterus > Protopterus annectens. The sequence goes on along the minus strand of NC_056749.1, from coordinate 823,923,806 downwards.
GTCATTGTCCATGCTGGTGTGAATGACCTGAGACATACCTCCCTGGACTACATGAAAAGAGACATAGAGGAGCTCTCTGAGCATGTAGCCCAGGCCGGTATGACCCTGACCTTGAGTAGCATCTTACCCTCACCAAGAATGATGCCACAGTATGAAGACAAGATTATCAATTTCAACAATTGGCTTAAGTATTGGTGTCATTCAAAGGAGATCCAATGCCTGTCAGCCTGGGATGACATGCTCGACAAGCCACGATGCTTCGCTAGGGACAGCTTGCACCTGTCACCCCTGGGCTTTCGGATATTGGCAAAGGCTCTTGCTAGCCCCATAGTGCCTTTTTTAGGCAAGGCTCAAAAGACAAACCCACCTCCATAGGTATCACAAGGGATAAGAAACTAAGAGTAATGCTACTCAACGCCAGAAGTCTAAACCTCAAGATGCAAGCACTCAAAACTCTCCTTAGCATGGAGAACATCGATATCTGTGCAGTAACAGAAACCTGGTTCAAGGCTCTCGAGAGCACCCCAGCACTACCAGGTTATACCTCATACCATGCTTTTCGGCCCCAAAACTTGGACCGAACCACAAAAGGAGGGGGAGTATCAATATTCGTCAAATATACCCACACCTCCAGGTTAGTGGCACAGCACGAAGCATCAGAGACTATTCATGTGCAACTAACAGTGGGTAAAACTGCCTTCCAGTTTATAGCCTGCTACAGACCACCCTCCCAAACCCAGGAACCCCACTCAGCCTTCCTGAGAACACTGGAAAATATGAAGGTCTCTCCAAACACCAATATATTGGGTTACTTCAACTACCCAACCATAGACTGGGAGCATTACTCTAGCTCCAACACCCTAGCCCAAAGGTTCCTAGAATTTATAAACTCAAATGCTATGGAACAACTTGTTACCACTCCCACAAGAGGGGAAAACATACTGGACCTGATCATCACCAACATGGGGACTCTATGCTCCAGACCAGAAGTGTATCCCTCACTGGTAAGATCAGACCATAAACTAATCTCACTGGATATTCAAATCCCGACCCCACCCCATGCCCAGAAAACCACAGTGAAAAACTTCTCTAAAGCAAATTTCACACTCCTCAAAACCGAGGTGGAATCCTTCAAAGCCCCCGGGCCTGTGGATAATACGGCCCAGACCGCAAAATCCTTTATAAATGCATTCTATGAACACCTTCAGGAATGCATGGATCATGTAATCCCAAATAAAACCAAGACCCAATCCTCCAAAGGCAGACATCCTGTCTGGTGGACCCCAGCCATAAACAAACTATACAATAGAAGGAGGAAGCTACTACATGATAGAGCAAAATCCCAAAAAGGGAAGGCATCTCTGATCAGTATTAGCAAAAAACTACGGGCACTCATAAAGTCGTCTAAGGCCAGCTTCGAGAGAAAAATTGCACAGGACACTAAGGATAATCACAAGGCTTTCTTTAGTTATGTTAGGAACCTGGGTGGGAATTTCCAGATATGCTCAGAATTAGTCCAAAATGACAAAAAATACACCGAACCCACAGACATTGCCAACATCCTAGCTGACAGGTTCAGCACAAACTTCTCCCCCCCCCCTCCACCAAAAGGGCTAATATCTATCCCAGCAGAGTGCTGCCCCCCTGACATCTCAAGATGCTCAGGTAAGAGCTGCCCTCTCCAAAGCAAGAAACACAGCATCAGTTGGGACCAGACGGTGTCCCTGGCTGCATCCTACATGAACTCCAAGAAGAGCTAAACCCAAACCTGAAACTACTGTTCAATCTCAGCCTTACAACAGGATATGTACCCAAAGAGTGGCGTACAGCAACAGTGGTCCCTCTCCACAAAGGTGGTGCCTCAATGGATCCTGGAAACTATCGCCCCATAAGTCTCACTAGCTTGGTCTGCAAAGCTATGGAAAGGATCATCATGGACCTTATAAATAAAGATATTGGGGACCTACAGACACTGGATCCTACCCAGTTTGGCTTTGTTAAGGGCAGATCCTGCCTCTTAAACCTAGTCAATTTCTTTGAAACAGTCACCAAGACCATTGACAAGGGGAAGGTGGTCCACACAGCCTACCTGGACCTCACTAAAGCCTTTGATACAATACCCCACTCGGGCATTATAGATAAGCTCACCAGCTTAAATATAAACCCCTATGTCACTAGATGGGTTTCAAACTGGCTCAAGGACAGAACCCACATGGTTAGAATAGCTGGAGCCATGTCAGACTCCAAACTAGTTACAAGTGGCGTCCCACAAGGCTCGGTCCTGGGACCTCTCTTGTTCGGTATATATTTCTCGGAGGTACAGGCCAACATGGAAGGACTGTGGCTGACCAAGTTCGCAGATGACTGCAAACTGGGTGCCATAATAGACTCTCCAGCTGACACAAGCATCCTCCCAAAGGGCCTCAAAGAAACAGACAACTGGTGCCAGAGCCAAGGCCTCAAGCTAAATGCCAAAAAGTGTATAGTCATCCCCTTTGGCAAAAACAAAGTGCCCACAAATTACCACATAGGTGGTAATCCATTAAGTACAGAAGAAGTAATTAGGGACCTGGGGACCCAAGTTGATAGCAATCTCTCATTTGACAACCACGTGGCCAAAGTGGTTAGAAAAACATTTTATATAGCCCACCTAATCATGAAGAGATTCACATCTAGATCAGGGGAGGTCATCGTGCCTCTTTACTCATCCCTCATCAGGCCCATAATTGAGTACAATGCCCCTTTTGGGATGTACCTTACCAGGCACCTGCAGCAACTGGAAAGACCCCAAAAGTACCTCACCAAGAGGATCAAGGGGCTCAAACAGATGCCATATGCTGCCCGGTTAAAGAAACTCCAGCTCTACTCAGTGGCATACCACCTGCTCAGAGGCGATCTGTGCCTGACGTATAAAGCCATGTCCAACCCGGAATTAATGGACATGCTGCACCTCAGAAAATCCAAATCCCATCGAGCTACGCGCTCGAGGTACTTGAACCTCAGCACTGAAATAATTAGGACATGCTGGAGGGACAGATTCATAGCCCAGAGGCTCCCTTCACTCTGGAATAAAATCCCAGTCCAGGTTAGGCAGAGTCCCTCATTGACTCTCTTCAAGAGGAATCTTGATGAGTGGACGGGAGATCGTAGGTTTACCCCGGGTATCACTTCTGTGTCACTGTTAGACAGAGGCACAGTATACTAACCTCAAAAAAGGGCATAGCAAAATTAATTTAAAATGGGTGGCGAAAGCCATACACACTCTGGCTAGGCTTATAAATGCCCTAGGGCAGATAGCCTAGTATGAACCTATGAACCTATGAACCTATGAAAACACAGTTCTAAAGTACAGTTATATATAGAACACAGGCAGTACTGGTGATGTTGAATGTTCCCAAGACAAATGCTCAATTGCCCTCATTCATTCTGTCCTTAAATTGATAAATTAGTACCACTGATTCATTTCAGACTGCATCATTTCTTTCTGGTTTCCAGGCTAACAGAACTCAAAAATTAATAGCCCTTTTGATCTTGCAGCTAGTCAGGAAGCCAGCGCAATAAAAGAAATTATACATGTAAATTCTAGCCATTAAAAACAATAGGCAGAATGCCTCCCTCTAGACATCTCGGCTCCAAGTTTTAGATCAAAGAATTTCACAATGCTTGACTTCAGCTTTGTTACAGCAGAGTGCACTGTTGTTACATTTTTGCAGTTCTACATCAAAAGGCATTTTCTTCCATTTAAGAGAACAAGCCTGTGGCTTATATTAATATTTACAAATAACAGAATTATCTACAAAATTCTATTTGGTTAGGCTGGCAGTCTTTACCTATCTTTAAAGTTTTCAATAAAATAAGTTTTGTAAGATGTGACATAAGCTTAAAATGATATGACAAGAAACAACAGTATAAAACGTCAACCTGCCAAACATTAGTGTGTGCATGTAACACAAAGCTGGAACGAAACAAAACAAACTGTTACAAATAAAAGATGGAAGTAATACGTTTTTAACATAAGGAGCCTTTTGATATCTCACAGATATATACAAAAAAGGAAGAGTAGTAAGCTTATTAAAAATCTAGAGTGCAAATAGTTATGCTACAAGACACACATTTGGAAAGAACTGAACATGTGAATTTAATAAAGGAAGGTTTTCAGGATGGTTATTCAGGGGAATACCTGGGACAAAGGAAAAGAAGAGTACTTATATTAATTGCAGGAGAGCTCCAATAGTGATAGAAGAGGATTAAAAAGATAATAATGGTAGATTTGTGGTACTAAGGGGCTACTGGCAAGGGAGGAGGATGACACTGGCATGTATTTATATTCAAGCTAAAACTGCTATAATGGAACTTAAGAAAATTCTGGGAGGAAATGATAAGTTTCAGTAGGGAATATTACTTATAGGTGGGGAATGGAATTTGATTTGCAGCAGGGAAGTTGTATATGGGAGCCCATAAGGCAAAAATATAACAAAGCAGGATAGATTTTTGAAGAAATTTATGAAAATATTTGGCATGGAAGATGTGAATTCAGTAGTTAAAAAAGAAAAAGTAGGTAGCGTCACCAAAGGCAGAGCACATCAAAGTACAACATTCAGAGAATGAACAGTTCTGCCACCAATCCTGCTAAAAACTCGAAACTTGAAAACTTTTATAACAATAAAACAATGATAAAATAAAACACACTGGCTCATAAACTGGATAAGTGCTTTTGGTGTAATACCTTTTTCAAGTTTTTAGCAGGATTGGTGGCAGAACCATTCTTTCTGTGAATTCAATAGTTCAGAGTGAATTTATTTATTATTCCCCAAGATACAAAAACTGGGATGGGCTGGACAGAACTTACATTTCACAGGAGCATGTGCATTTAATTGAAAGTTTTGACATACATCCAATAACGTTTCAGATCACACACCAATAATAACTAAAATAAGAATGCAGTGTAACGAAATAAAAATGAGACACTGGTACTTTCCCACCTATCTGTTGAAAAGAGAGGGACTTAAGGAATGGAAAGTGGAAATTATTCAGGAATTATTAGAGAAGACAGAAATTTATTTTGAAAATATAGCTAGGGAATGGGACAAAATTAAGAGTTTAAAAATAGGGTAGAAATAAAAGAAAGAGGGATATGGTTAAGAAGCTTTAAGAATTATTTAGAGGGACTGACAAATGTTAAAGTATTGCAGAATAGGGGGAATCTCACAGAACAAGAAGAGGAGCAAATGCAGAATAATAAACATAAAATAAGGGATGACCTCAGTAATATGTATGAGCTTAGAAAGACTGCTGTTAAGCAACTGTTTTTTGATAATAATGCCAGAACACAAAAACTTTTAACACAATCCAGGCAACAGAAAGCAAAAAGTGTTGTCGCCAAGCTTAAGAGCTTATAACAAGGAAGATAACAAGAGATTCTGTGGCGGTACTAGAAATAGTTTGGAAATTTTATGAAATTCGGTATAAAGCAGAGAAGTATGGAGATCAGAAAAAGATACAAATGGAAATTTTTATGGAAAAATTAAATAAGCCAAGGTTAGAGGTAGATGAGGCTCAATTACTAATAGGATAGGAGATGAGATAAAAATGGTGATGTATAACCAATCAACAGGGAAGTCTATAGGAATAGATGGTATTCTTGTGGAAGTCTGGAAGCTAGGAGGGAAAAAAACTGATATATGGAAAGTTTTGTTTAACAGTATTTTAAGAGGAGGAGATGCACAGACTTCCTGGAAGAAAGCGGTGATGACTATAATACATAAAGAAGGTAAAGACCCATCATATCCAGCTTTGTACAGACCCATTTCAATCCTAAACCATGATTATAAAATGTTTATGACTATAATGGCTAAAAGAATGGCAAAGTTGATGCCAAAATTGATAGACATGCATTAATGTGATTTTGTAGAGAGGAGGCAAATATTTGACAACATTAATAGAACATTGATGATCCAGAGGGAAGCTAAATGTAAGAAAATACCACTGTTGGTGGGTTTTGATGCAGCAAAAGCATTTGGCAGAACAAGTTGGGAGATTATGAGCAGGGCGATGGAAACATTTGCATTCCTGATAAAATTATAAGGTTGATTAGAAGGATGTATGAGGGATCAGAGGTGACAATTAAAGTGGGTTGGGTTTTCTGATAATTTCTGTTTGAGCAGAGGAACCAGGCAGGGGTGTCCTCTTTTCCCTGTGTTGTTTGCACTATATTTAGAACCATTGTCAAAGAAAATAAGAGACTCAGAAATTCAAGGATATAATTGGTGTGGTAGTCAAGAAAAGCTGGCTCTATTTGCAAATGATATTATTTTATTCCTGATCAAACCAGAAAAGGACAGTTCAGTGTTTTGGAACATTTTGAAGCAGTTTCAAATCTTTTGGGGTACAAAATTAATGAAGCTAAAACAAAGGCAATAGCTGTAAAATATGTGCCCACACACAAATTCGTTCAGCAATATCCATATTGATGGGGACATGATAAAATGAAGTACTCAGGAGTATGGATGGATTAAAAAGAATTCTGGTGTGGCAGCTAAGGATATCTGGGAAGAGAACACAAAAAAAAATAATACAAAAACTGAGAAATTGGAATCTCTGTTTTATGGATATAGATTGCAAGATACAAGCAGTTAAAATGTTTTTAGTCCCTTTAGTTTTATACACAGGTCAGGCATATTTTTATCAACCACGGGAAAAGTTATGGACAGCAGTTAATAAAGAGCTGAAGGACTTTATCTGGTAGGAGAAGATGGCAAAAAGTCAAGTGGGATAAGCTGATTCTTCCAACTGAATAAAGCAGTTTGGGATTACATGATTTGAAGGGGCATTTCAGAGTTGCACAGTTAAGGCTACCATACATAGCACAAACAGAAACCTATAATTCAAAGTGGAAAGGGATGATGATGAAACGGGGATAGCTTAAGAAACAAGGAGAGATTGAGATTTTGGATGCAGATCCTTAAGGAGAATAACAATAATCATGTAGAATATTATATTTATAAAGTAGTAGAAGGTATTCTAAGAACTAAACCAACACTGGAATGGCAAAAAGAGATTATGCTGATAGGGATGACTGCAATTAGGGATACAGACAATAGGCAAAAGGGGGCTGAAATGTATTGGAGAACACTTGTGAAAGAACCAAGGTATTGGGAGCAAATAATTAGAGAGGGAAAGGTAATAGAATGGGAACAAGCAAAGCATTTATTTGGACTGCAGGATAGAATTGCCTTTCCTATCAAGGATTGATATCACAGTATGGGCAAAGAGAAAGAAATAGGGTGATCCTAAGTGAAAGACCAGCACTGGTAGTGTTTCATTAGACTCTAGATCATATGCATTAAAAAGTAATAATTAGTACAGCACACACAATATTGCATGACATCTATAAGAATCAATCAGAGGAGGTTAAAAAGGATTGGGAAGAGAGACTAGATAAGTAGTTCACAAAGAAACAAAAGGGGGATATGTGTATGTCTTCCAAATATGCAAAAAAGTCTAGAATATTTTGGTTCTTTGCTTGGAAGTGTTTAAATTGGTATTTTTATACCCTGAATAGACTCCGAAGAATTTTTTTCTTGGGATAGACAGCAAATGTTGGAAGTTGTGATGGGGAAGAAAGAGGTAACTAGGAACATATTTTCTGGGAGTGTAATGATGTGGCAGACTTGAAACATTCCCAGCAGACTGCTCTGTCAGAGATAATGGGTGAGCAAACTGACATAACTATGGAAACTTTTTTTTTGAGCTATGATACAGAATCGGAATTGCCTGGACATAGTAAAGCCTTGCTGAATCTAATTATGGTGGCTGCCAAAAAAGCAATTATTAGAAAAAGAAATCAAACCCAGGATTCAATAAACTCTGTGTTGGCTCAGCTAGAAGCCTACACTGAGTTTACATGTTTGCACAGTGGTGCGAGGTGAGCTGTAGCTCGTAATTCATATTAATTGTGTGTGATGCGTCTAAGCTAGGTTTCATGGCTGGCAACAGTGTTGCTGGCCAGGAAAACGTATAAGCAAATACAGATATCAATTCTGTGTAAAGCAGAGCACCTACAGTCAGTGGATTTGTGGGGAGTGCTACAATGATCACCAGGGCTTTGCAGATAGCTGTCAATCTGTTACTGCAACACATCTGCACAAAGGCCAACATAATGAGGGGACAAATAACCAGAAATAGTCACATACAGTGGATATAAAAAGTTTACACATCCCTGTTGAAATGCCAGATTTTTGTGATATAAAAAAATGAGATCATAGTAAATCATTTCAAAACTTTTCCCACCTTTAATGAGACCTATAACCTGTACAATTTAATCGAAAAACAAACAAATCTGTTAGAAGCAAAAATATAAAAAAATAAAATTCCACATAAGCGTAGCCAAGAATGGCAGAATGCTTCAGTTCTATAAAAATCTTTTACTGAAACCATCACATATAAGCGCTTTTGCAGATTCAACTGCTTCATCAGATATAATCAAGATAGAACTAGCATCCATTAAATTCTGTAACTAGGCAGTTACATGACTCTAAACAATTATTCCTAAAAGGAATATATACTTAAAACTGACATAATCTTGTTTAATACAAATTAATTTAAACAAATAAATAAAGCTGACCATTATTATATCTAACATTAATAAAAATATACTTGTGCACTGTTTGACCCTGCCCTGGTAGGAGAACTGCATCACTGCATATCCAAAAATCTGATATAGCTGATGACATTAGCAGTATCTGTTGAGGAGAATATGGCAATAACAGTGTCCCACATGCTGGTGTAAAACGCTCTCTGTAATGTCAAGCAAAAGCTCACACACACACACACACACACACACACACACACACACACACACACACACACACACACACACACACACACACTTGACTGTAATGAGAATAGAACCCCTACCTATCTAAGTCCACAGACTACAGAACACAGTAGTTTATGAAGTAACATGGGACAAGTCTGATTTTGAGAGTGTCAAACAACACTTTATAGCTGATAACATCAGCAGTGTCTGTTCAGGAGAATCTAACAGTGTCCCAATTGTCTATCCCTGTACTACAACTGGCTCACTGACAGAACCCACACTGTAAAAGTTGCAGACTCCAAATCTGACCTCAAAGCAGTGACAAGTGGAGTACCACAGGGTTCCATCTTGGGATCTCTCCTGTGTGGTATCTACTTCTCTGAAGTACAGGCTAACTCAGAAGGCCTCTGGCTAATGAAATTCACAGATGACTGCAAACTAGGAGCCATAGTCAAGTCCCCAAATGATGTGGACATCCTACAGAAGGGCCTCTCTGAGACAGATGCCTGGTGTCAGAGCCATGGCCTCAAGCTCAATGCCAAAAAGTGCAGTGTCATCCCCTTTGATAAAAACTCTGTACCCATAAACTACCACATAGGCAGCAATTTAATTAACACTGAATGTGTGATAAGAGACCTTGAGACCCAGGTGGACAGTAGTCTCTCCTTTGATAGTCACATTGCCCCAGTAGTCAGGAAGTCCTTCTACATGGCACACCTTATCATAAAAGGGTTCTCATCCAGGAAAAAAGAAGTCATTGTTCCCCTCTACTCGACACTCATTAGACCCATTATAGAGTACAACGCCCCTTTTGGAATGTACCTCACAAGACATCTGCAGCAGCTGGAAAGGTCACAGAAGTACCTCACAAAGAGGATTACTGGCCTCAAACAAATGCCCTACACTGACTGCCTCAAAAAACTCCAGCTTTACTCCATAGCATATTGCCTACTCCGAGGTGATCTCTGCCTAACATTTAAAGCTATGTCAAACCCAGAGCTGTTGGACATGCTACACCTAAAGAAATCCCAATCCCTCTGAGCTACACGCTCTATGGACCTAAACCTTGTCACCACAATAAACAGGACATGCTGGAGGGATAGATTCCTGTCCCAGAGACTTCCCATACTCTGGAACAGGCTACCCATCTATGTCAAGCAAGTTCTTCATTAGCACTCTTCAAGAAAAATCTTGATGAGTGGATGGGAAATAGGAAATACACCCCGGGGATCACTTCTGTGTCTGCTCAACAGTGGCACAGGAAAATAACTTTCTTGGGTGGCATAAGCCAGGGAACCTTGTTGACTAGGCTTACGTAGGCCCTTGAGCCGATAGCCTAGTATCTACCTATGAACCTATGAACCTACTGTATGGCTTAATTCTCATATGGGAGATCTTCAGTATGACACATGAATGGGGATAGTGTCAAAGGCCTTGAGTAAGTCAACATAGGTGGTATGTTCTGTTATCCCTCATCCATATCTTTAGGGTCAATATCCAAGCATTCTGCAAGGTTCAGTAAGTGAGATCTACCCTTGACAAAAACAAAATGTGTCAGGTCAAGTGTGTTGAAGGTCACCTGTGTTCCTGTGACTATAGTCCATGCTGATTCCTTCACTAGCCTTCCAGATAGGGCTTTTTAGGAATATGGGTCAGTAGATGTAGCTCTGCATGTTACCAGATTGATGTGTAGTTCATACTGCATAATATTAGATATTACGTTTTGTAGTGTGATTGATATATGTGTGGAAAATTTACTGATACACCATGGTTGCAATACTTGGGGGGGGTGGCAACACATGGATGTATTGTAAATATGTGACATATTGTTAGACAGAGCTCTTTATTTGTAATGTTTCCACATCTAATTTCATTTCTTACACAAGAAATGGTCAGTAAACAGCAGTAATAGAACATAATATGTATATTTCCATAGCACAGTGAGCAGAGAACTTGCACAGCAGTTAGCAAAGTGCATACACATGGGAGATGTGCATGTTTGCACATAGCTAAGCAGTGTGTAAACTTGAGCCATGTTGGCAAAGGCTGACAGTTAGTATTGAGTCTAGGAAATTACACCTGCTGCATAACTGATTGTTTGGCAGCACATGTTAATGCATTGTTACATTCCCTCTTTTGGGACAGATGGTACTGGGTTCAAATATAGGTGTATCTAACACTTTAAAATATAATTTCAGTATTATCACAGAATGAAAATGCAATGATATGAATTGTTTATACAACATGTGTTGCTGTGTGTTGACGTAACGCAGCAGGTTAAGCAGCATTGCACAGGGGTAACTGCAACATTGTGTGTGATGTGCACCTCCTCACAAACTTGGAGTCCAAAAAAAGTTCAGCAACCTATGTGTGTTGTGTGTGATTCTATTTTTGACCAGATTAAAGGTGTTAAAATGGGGTAGATAGGAAAGTGGTGAAATGGGGAGAAAGCAGGGTGAAGAACAAAGTGAAAGTGCACAGGAATGTGCAGGAGACAGGCAGGAAAGAACCAAAGCTATCCATTTATTTAACAGTGTAAAGTGAACATCTGTGCAAAATATTAACCGAATTTGGGCTGTCACCTCCAGAGAGAGGGGTGACCACAATGCAATCATGTTGTATAGCCAATTAGACCAAATCAAGTGTGTCAAGAAGACACGTGTGACAAATGGAGAGTTATGTACTGGAGAATTATTTTTTTGAGAGATAGGTGCCAATTTTTTTTTTAATTTTTATTTGAGAGAGAGAGAGGAATGTTGGGGAAGGGACATATCTATGTCTGGGTCAGGTAAGATAGGTAGGTGAGAAAGCAATTGCAGACAGACAGGACAACCAAGACAAGAGACAGGGATGGTGATGGACACAAAAGTTTGGGGGACACCGTGATTGGGGTGAGGGTGTGGACTTCAAGAGCCCTCACCCACATCACTGTCACCTCAGTCTGTCAGGGCTGGAGTGCTTGACATCTCCTTCTCCTCCTCCTAGTACTATGTAAAATGAGGGAGAGCAACCTCTCCAGCCAGAGTAGGTGTGCAACATTGGTGCTGTACACAACCCTATGTACCATCCCTGGCAACTCAGTGCAGGTGATAAAATAACCACCTTCGCCATTGCTCCTGGAAGGTACTACTGGACCAACCCCCCAGGTCAGGACTACCTGAGGGGGCAGGTAGTGCAGGGGCAGCAGAGGCGGTGCTGCCAAATGGGCTCCCAGGTGTGCTGGGCATCTGTGCTGGAACCAGTGGAGGGGGGCAGGCAGATCCAGGGGGACTGACCTACCCTGCTGTGCTGTGGACCATTTAGTGATGTGGCAAACATGGATCACATGGACACATTTTGATGGCACATAATAAAATTAAAAAAAGAAATTGTAAAAAATAAAATAGAATAAATAGTTTTTAGAATAACATAAAATATAATAAAAATTCATAAAACAAAATATAACAAAAGAAAAAAAATGACAATTTTTTTTTATAAATGATATGAAATAAAATAAAAATAAAATAAAAAAAGAAAAATAACGGTTGAGAGAAAAAAAGAGATATGATTAGTACCATCATATGTGACGTGTAATGCATTAATACAATTATTTGACACGATTATCATGCATTTTACATTTAAGACTACTACCTCCCAACAGATGCACACTATACTACAGACGGCAGCAAGTACTTCTTGACATGTGCATATACTGCACATGTGTGTGTTCCAGTTATACAGATTACTGTTTACAGTAGGGCATTTGTGTCACTGGTTTAGAGGTTTTAATGTAATTTAAATATTATTGAAGAAATAACAGTATTGTATAGTTGTGAAGTCTGGCGTTTGAACCCACAACCTCTGACTAAAGTCTAATATTGTGCTACAGACTATTGCATGCACGCTTGCATTTACAGTTGAGATTTGCATGCTCAATTTGATACAACTCTATGAAATACCAAACAAGCTATCTTTACCTTTTAGTGCTACAAAAGCACTACTCTTCCCTTGCATACATACAACATGCTTCCCTCATCCTCACCCATCTAGCCTCATGGGATCAGATATTGGCCTCATGATCACAAGCAACTGTGGAAAAAACAGAAAAGAACAGAACACCATTATGCATACCAGTCTTGTCTATATTCAATATGTTAAGTCTTACAAGCATTCTCTGTAGTTGATCTTTACAGAGGTGTGGGATGTCTCCAGTCCTAAATTCCTCAGTCCAACAGTTGAGGGTATCCCGTCTTCCTCCTCCATAGGTCATTTAAATGATGCCTGCATTGGTCTCCAGTGTGCGGAATATCTGTGGGATTGGATACAGCCTGGGCTAAACTATCTCAAGCCTCAGACTTCTACTGGGAGGCAGAATAGTCCCCCTACAGAAGCCTTTGGCTGTGGTTCTTAACTAGGACTGTAGTAAATATCCTATGCTCTTGTACACCCCAGCTCTATGCCCTAAAGCTAACACCTTCCCCACAAATGCCTGCCATGTCTACCCCAGATCAAGAGCAATGGAGACTGAAAGTTTCCCTCCAATTCCAGTTATCACATTTAGTGGTGTGTGCACACTGTTTGAAACTGTTGAGTTCCACTTACCATCACACAAGCATGTTGCTCAGTGGTGCACCCCCCCCCCCCGAGCAAAGTCTTTGCATGATGGTAAATAGAGAACAGCAGTGAGTCATTACATAATTCCAATTAAAATTCCAAGGTTGTTGGATGTACAGGTAGTTGGCAAATGTGAAGGCCATGCCAGTTCAGATAGCATAATTATACTTACAGGAATATAGTACACAGTATACCCACAGTCATACATCTGATAATAAATCTGATAATACATAGATAAATAAATAAATAACTGATGCAATGCTAGTGGCTCGGCCCTCATACATATAATTAATTAATATCAGCTCCACTAAGTCAAGTGTTATAAGTGAGAGTGACTATAATGGGAAGAGGAAGAAAAAGTGTATGGAGCATCCCATATTTGAACCCAGAACCATGTATATAGCAGTGTTAAACTTGCACCTGTTGCCACAAGAAGGTTGAGAAAACACATATTTATGTTGCAGTTCATTGCTGTAAGTACAACATCACAAAAGTAAAAAAAAAATTGTATACTCTGTACTAGAACCCAGGACCATCTGTACTCCAGCCCTACACTTACACCTCTTACCACTAGACAAGTTACTTGATGTTCCCTGTTTTACTAATCATTCATAATGTCTCGCTGTTAACTGCCACACAATGTCACTTAACAGGTTTGTGCAGTACCCAATACAATTAATTGAATGCATCCAGTTTCTATTTTTGACTGTCTGGGTCCTGTCTGCTTCCTGGGTGGTCCAGCTGTCCTGTTTACACACTGCTGCACTTCCTGCAAATGAGGTAAGCACAGCCAAACCTGGCATTCACATTTAGCAGTTTCCCATATTTGTGCTAAGTGGCACATTGTACAAATACTGACCCCCCCCCCAAAAAAAAGAAAGAAAAGAAAAAAAAAAGCACAAGTAGTTGAAATGATAAAAAGCAATCTATGACATACCCATCAGAGAATGTTAGTACACATGAGATATTTCTACATAGATCTGGATTTGAACTCTCACTCAAGAGCAGCTTCAGAACACAAGATGGGTGCCTTATCTCTCTTTGCCACACAAATAGCTTTGCATTAAAGAACTGTGCTCACCCTGCACACAACCAAGTGCAACAGCATCTACAATTATATCAAATCATACAACTGTTATTTGTACATGTATTATTATTGGATGTAGTGCACCTACTGATCACACAACTTGCTTGGAAATATACAGCTCTGTCTTACATTTCTGTGTTTGCTGGTCATTCTTCAGTTATATGACCAGTAATGTGAGACATGCAGTGTGTAATCCTTTCTATATCATTAGCCTTAAAATGTATGATGATATTAAGTGGAAATAATAGCATAGCAGTTGCCAACAAATGAAAGGCAGGTTGGATATTAAGGAACACGATCTGTGAATTGTGTACTGGTTACTTACATTTCCAGCCTTACATCTAACACTTTATAGATCAAACCTGACACACTCAGTGGAAGTATGGCAACCTGCAGTGTTGTTGTATTTTCCTTCTCCCAACAAGTAATCAGTCTCAGTTGCAATCAATTCAAAACAAAAACTGAGGGAGCGCCTGCATTATGTTTACATCTCCAACGTGGATCCAGATATTTGGGATTCAGCAATTCTAATGAATTCACAACTCAGTTCTATATTCACCATACTAACAGCCCTGAATCTACACCATATAAAAGAGCAACTGTGTATCTAGGAAAACTCAAAATGAGGTGACTTGTTTATGTTGGGAAGACTCTATTTTTGCAGGATATATCTGTACAGAGGAATATTGAACTTCAGAATGTATGCTTCCATTTTGTCAGCTGAATACTGCATAGGCTGGAATGTATTTATGACAAATCTGAAGAAAAGGCTTTTACACTTTTATCTGTATGCATTACTCAGAAGTGTACTGATGGCATGGGCATGTTTGTCAAGCCATTTTAGAGGTATACATGATTACCAATACATGAAAATGGAATATTGTGTGATAAATAAGTACAAATGTTTCAGGGGACATTTCCTTTGATAGCATTTTCAGCATTTCAATGATAGTATGTTAGCAAAATGGGTCATTTGCCTGTTTTTTTGCATGGAGCAAATGTGAGTTACTATTATAGCAAAAGCAAGGATATGTTGCTTTTCTTACTCTCCTTGTTTTGCATCCTGCATGTTGTTTGTCGTTCATATCTCTAGACTGTTTTATGTTTCTCCAGTGGGTAATACTGAGTGGCTACCTCTTCTGTTTAATCTGGAAACAATTATGTTGTAGTTATGTGATACTTATGTGATACTTATGTGTATTATCCTTCTGTTGTCTTTTAGGACACCTAGGAGTATGCCACCAAGGCACTACAATCCTCAGAGACCCCCATTCACTGATGCTGAGATCCAGGTGATAGTGGATGACTGTAGGCAAAATGGTGCTTTTCTGCTGGAAAAGGGATGTGGAGATATGGCACGCAGGATGCTAAATTGGCACCAGATAGTTGATGATCTGAATGCCATGGGTGGCCACAGCAGGACATATGAGCAAATGTACCACATGGCCAATGACATGATCACATCTGGATGGAGGAGAGCAGTTGGGGGAGGGCCTGCTAGAGAACCACCACTAACACCCAATGAAGAGTTCCTGGCCAATATCAGGGATCCAGGCAGCTCACAGGAGACTGCAGTATAACATATCCTAGATGTAGGAACAGTTTCAGTGACAGCAACCACATCCCAGGAGGAGCTTCCAGGTAGGCTTTAGTATTTCAACAGTTGAATTCTGTTGTATAGTTAAACAATTGAAATCAATAAGTTACTTCTTCACATGTATATTTTTGGGTGGGGGTTAGAACATTGTTTAGGTTGGAGTTAACAGCCACATTTTTGTTAAAGGTATAGTTAATGGACATATAAAGGGATACCCCCTCTGTTACTTTTAATTGTAATGATGTTGCCCTTGCCTCTTGCTTAACTTCCTCCAGGCCCATCTTGATTGCAGAAAAGACTCTCATCTGCAGATGGGTAAGTCAAGCATTTTATGTCAGTACTGTTGAGCAATTTAGAGAAATATTTTAGTGTGTGGTGTTGATGTCAGGCCTGTTGTGTGTATTGCAGTACTTTCCATAATAGTGGCACCACTGTTAGTTTGTTGGCATATATTGGGCTAGAGTACTGTAGTTATTAATTGTTTCCTGTGTTTTTTGCTTTTCATCATAGGTGATCATGACAGTGAAAGCATGGGCCCTCTGCCACAGGTTGTCAGTGTATCAGCAGACTCTGATGATGATGATGATAGCCAAATGGAGGCACAGTCAGGGAGTGCAGAGGTTGAGTCTGAAACTGAGGTTGACATACAGCCATTCCCTGCATTTCCAATGGACATAGTCATCAGGCCTACACCTACCCATTCCAGTGACCCCACAAATATTGGACAGGTGGAGGGTGAGGCCATTGATCAAGAAAGTATGGTTACTGTGGCTTTAGTGCCTGTTGAGTCTGGCCATAGCCAAAGTGTGGGTGAAGTTACTGTGGTTTCAGTGCCTGTTGTGTCCGGCCATAGCCAATGTGTGGGTGAGGTGCCACACAGGAGGGTTGTTAAGGATGCTCGTAGGGGGCCTGCTGTTCCTCCTCCACCTGGTTAAATTGTCTCTTCTCATGCCATTCAGCATATGTTTAGGGCCATCATGGAGGCACAGGGATGTTCCCATATGTCCTCCACACAAATGCTCAGGGTTGTAGATGTGGCACAGGCTGACATGCGTAACTGCCTCCACTGTGTTGCCAATTCAATAGATCAGGTGAATGACACATTGGAATGAGTGGTGTCTTGTCATGGAACGAGCTTTGTCTATGATGGAACATCTGCTGGGAGGGGAATGGCATCCTCTTGGGCATAGGTCAGCCACATCATCTGCTGTCAGCCAACATGGCCATGCCCGATCTTGCTCCCATAGTGGCAGTACTTCCACTGTACCATCAGTGAATGTACTGTCAACACCCAGATGTGGCAGGCCATGGGGTAGTGGTCCTGGCTGTCCCAGTGAAGGGAACTTGTCCAGCAGGCATCAGTCCTCTTCAGGTAACAGCAGTGCATCTGAGCACGGGGGTGGATGTGCCAGTGCAACTTCTGGCAGAACCAGTTTTGGTGATCAGGAATGACCCACCTCTATCATGCAAAGCTCACACTCGTCCGACATACCAAGACGTAGAGCCAGCACAGAGCTTGGGTGTGTCCATGCAGACACGCACACACCTATTTCACCTGGAGGACCCCTGCAGACACACACACACACAACAGTGACATGGTTCAGAGATGCAACTTCAAGCTCATTTTGTCTCACTGCCCATTTGTTGGCTTTATCCAGATGTCTACTGGCTTCTCTTTCTTACTCACACACATTCATCAATCTTTCCTGTCAGCCTAGGCTTCCCGCTCCCTCACACTTACCCTGTGCAAGTGATGATAACTGTGCCATATCCCAGTTTTCCATATTTTGGATTCAGGGATACGTACGTTTTGTGTCTGATAATCAGGGTGCATAGCTGAGTTAAAGTACTTAATATATCTGCAGTAATGGTGTTGAACTGGTAAGTTTACCTTTGACATATTGGCCTTGGAAAGTTACACATTTGATAGCATCAAAATTTCCCACCTGAACACATATAAGTCGCAGAAGTCTCTGCTGTCACATGTTAAGATAATTTCTGTAGCAATCGCCCATCTTTTACTTGCTCACTGTACCAGTTAGTATGATACAAGGATATGCCATCCTTCATATTAATACACAATACACTCTGGGTTCTAGACTTACCTTGTAAATGCAGCAGCTGACATGGTAGTAGTTCAGGGCTGACTCTGTCTGTTGCAAGCAGTACACAGCCAATACATGGGGAGGTAAAGGTTGTGTGAGTTGCCTGGCATCAGTGTTACTATATGTATGGCATATGAGTGGGAGGGAGGTTCTAGCCCCCTAGGTGGTTAGTGAGTGTGCTATGCATTGCCTCTTAGCCAATGCAAGGGCATACTGAGCACACCTATGTCTGACTATACCCACAGCAGCTGGTGGTTCCCCCTCTGAATCCTCATCTGCCTGTGGCTGTGGTGACCATGGCATAGGTGATGGGATGTGTGCCCCTTCCCCTTGCTGATCTTTTTAAAGCTGTTTCCTTATGATTATTTTGTGTAGCATGGCACATACTGTGAATATTTTTGTATATGTCCATGGATTATACTACTGGGTTCCCCCAGATATATCTAGGCACCGGAACCCTGACTTCAACAACCCAAACACATGCTGTATGATATTTCTGGTTTGAGCATGTGCCTCATTATTGCATTCTTCCATGGGTGTGTATGCATTTCTGATGGGTGTCATCAGCCATGGTTTCTGTGCATGGCCTGCATCCCCCAGTAAATGACACGGTGGGATATCCCCCCTAGCAAACGTCTGGTACAGTTGGGAGGTGTGCCAGATATGTGAGTAGTGGTAACTGCCAGGGTTGCCAGCACACACATTCAGGATCATTACCTTGGCATTAAATATAACTTGGAAGTTGATAAAGTGGTAGCCCTTTCTGTTTATGTAGAGCCTACTCTGTTTGCTGGGTGGTGCCTTCATTTCTATATGTGTACAATCTATGGCACCCAGTACTTCAAGGTAGTGTGTTACAGGGTAGAACTCCTGCATATTTCTTGTCCTGTCCTCATAACTATGGGGAAAATATGTGTAATCAATGGCATGTTGGAGCATAGCATTCAGGAATCAGTAAAGGTTCCTGGAGGCTGATGCCTGTGACACCCCCAGCATGTTGTCCCCCGCCGGCCTCTGAAAGGTACCTGTAGCTAAGATTCCAAGGACTACACATTGCTTTGTCTCCACTGGAATGGGTTCCCCTCGGTTATCTCTGGTTCCAAAGATATTATTTTTATTGCAATTGACATTGTTGATTTATTTGGTTCTATTCCCCACCAGGAGGGATTGCAGTGGTTTGAAGAAGCTTTGACAGAATTTGGCCAGTTGAACAATAATATTTTTAGAACCTGTTTAACATTGATGGAAGTTGTTCTTTTCAATAATTTTATTTTTTATGAAGGGGAGTTTTTCATACAATTGAAAGGGGTAGCAATGGGGCCAGATGTGCCCCCACATATGCTAACATCATACATTCTTGGTGGGAAAATAAGTTTGTTTTAAATTGTGATTTTTCTAAATGTTGGTCTTTCTATAAGCGATACCTGGATGATATAGTGACTTTTTTGGAATGAAGGTAACGACAAATGTGTGGAGTTTTTACAGTATTTGAAACAGACAACTACATTACTTGATTTTACTTATAGCCTTCACCACAATGAATTGAATTATCTTGATGTTAATATTAGGAAACATTCAGATATATTCCTTTCAAAGATTTATACGAAAAGTACCTTCTCTAATTCGTATCTTTATTTTACCAGTGGGCATCCATTTCATCAAAAGAAAAATTTAGTAAAAGGGCAGGTTGTAAGAGTCAGTCAGATGACATCTAATGAGTTGGATTTTTCAAATGAATGTATTTTTATTGGTAATATGTTTAAAGAGAGATGGTACCCTGAACAGATTATTAATGATGCTATACAGGAAGTAACAAATGGAAGGAAAAGGTAGGTTTTCACCTATCCTGAGTGGTGGCCATCTAGTAGTTGAGTTTTTTTTTGTAACGATTACACCACTCAAGGACCTGGTAATTACTATGATGATGCATTTAACATGGACTACACAGGAGATGCAGGAATTATTAAAAAAATTGTGGAGAGGGAATGGAATAGATTTAAAGAAATTTCAGATCTAGAGTGTCTATTCAATCTTCTTCTTCTTCTTTGGGCTGCTCCCGTCAGGGGGTCACCACAGCAGATCAGCTGTTTCCATTTCTTCCTGTCCTCTGCATCTTGCATCTTGCTCTGTCACACCAGCCACCTGCATGTCCTCTCTCGCCACATCCATAAACCTTATCTTAGGCCTTCCTCTTTTCCTGTTACCTGGCAGCTTCATCCTTAGCATCTTTTTTCCCAATATACTCTGCATCCCTCCTCAGCACATGTCCAAATCAACGTAATCTTGCTTCTCTGGCTTTGTCTCCAAACCTTCCAACCTGGGCTGACCCTCTAATATACTTATTCCTAATTCTGTCCACCCTCGTCACACCCAGTGCAAATCTTAACATCTTCATCTCTGCCACATCAAGCTCTGACTCCTGCCTTTTTGTCAATGCCACTGTCTCCAACCCATATAACATAGCTGGTCTCACTACCCACTTGTAGACCTTTCCTTTCACTCTTACTGGTACTCGTCTGTCACAAATCACTCCTGACACTCTTCTCCACCCACTCCATCCTACCTGTACTCTCTTCTTCACCTCTCTTCCACACTCACAATTACTCTGAACTGTTGATCCCAAGTATTTAAGCTCATCTACCTTAGCCACCTCTACTCCCATAAACCCCTTAAATTTATTTTTAGAAGGGATCGTAATATTAAAAATATTTTGGGGGGAAGTAGCTTGACAGAGGGTGAAAATAATAAAAAAAGTGGGATATACAAATGTGGAACATGTTCCCAATGCCCTTTTATCCACACTGGACATTGAATTTTTATTGAGGCTAGATCGAGATGTGTCCGTAGTAACAAATTTGCAAACTGTAACACAAGTGGGGTGATTTACTTGGCCTCTTGTGAGGCTTGTAAATCATTTTACATAGGGAAAATGGAGAGAAAGCTGAAGAATAGAATTTATGAGCATATGTATGAAATTAAAAAAAGAAAACATGAAAAATTCTCTTTTTAAACAGTCTATTTTCTGATACAGCTGCTTTTTGATTTTTTTGTGTTAGAAGTGGTTCCCAAGGACATTAGAGGTGGTCATTGGGAAGCAAAATTAGAGTACAGAGAGTTATTTTGGCAAATGTTCCTTGAAGCTACAAAAAAATCCTGGTTTGAATGAAGCTATATCTATTGTTCCAGTATTAAAACTTAGAGCTGCGAAGTTGTAATCTGCTTGTTTGACCACAAGAGGGCTATGCTATTTTAAAATGTATGTTAGCGTGACTCTTTCATTAGTTCTGTGTTGGATGTGTATTTTATCAAAATTTGATATTATGTAAATCAAGTGATTTTGTTTTAACATTTAAAAAATTTTAATTCTTTTAGAATATAGAATATATATATAGTTTTTAATGGTATATATATTTACATGTTTTAATTATACATTTTGAACATCTCATCACATATATTGCTTTAGGTCGATGTATAGGTTTGAATTGGTCAATTTTAATTGTTTAATTGTTTAGCGTATATATTTAAGTGTTCTTAGTATATGGGGTTGCATACATCTGATGAAGATTTTACGAAAACGCTCTGAAGATTTTCAGCGTTTATGTGCTTGATCGTATTGTGTTGGCTGGATTTGTACCATTAAACTTGGACTGTACTGCTACTTCGTGTCCTGTTTTGGCTACTTCTTTGGTGCGTAGTATATAATATGCTGTCTGTCAAAGCCTTATGACTTCACATAACCTTTACATCTTTGGTGCCATTTGCACGTATTTAAATCTAATAATTCTCTGCATGACAGATGTCTACCCACTTATCAGTCTGAATTGCTTAAAGCTACCTATCAAAAGTAATGGATATACGTGATGAGCAGCAGTTACAAATGAGAATGTCTGCCAGTATATGATAATCATATTAATAAGCATCTGAGAAATAACACCAACAGATATATGAGAACAAAATGCAAAGAAAATGTCTGCTTTCATCTGTGTAAGTACACATTCAAAGAAATAACCCACACAGATTCACCATAGCTATTCAGAGTACAGCACTGCTGTGTAAGTACATATTCAAAGAAATAACCCACACAGATTCACCATAGCTATTCCGAGTACAGCATTGAACAACATTGACTCTGCTGTGGTAGAATGCAATTAACTGACTTTGTTATGCATGACAACATTCTTTACATTTTATTATAACACAGTGTAGCATAGGTCTGACATTCAATTTGTTCTACAATAATAATATTTTAACAATGCACCAGGTACTGAACAGATGGAGAATAAGTGCTAAAGGTGAAATTAATGAGCAATCATGACTCAATTTCTTGTCTAATGCATTGCTTCCAAAAAAACACTAGAGTCATTTGCTGTCATATGTATTGTACATTCATCAGCAAAAGAAACACAGGGTATGTCTGTCATGGTCATCAGCTTCTAAATCTGGCAGGTGGGACAGAGGTGGTGGAAGTAGCATGAAACATGAGCTTGGAAAATTCCCAAGGTCATCTGATCATACCAGACTGCTTAAAAACAGTGATGTGAAAGGTGGAAACTTGAATTATAAAATGGAGTTAAAAACGTGGATTGTTATACTGACTACACAGAGGCACAAGTCCTTAGCAAAAATGTATCTATCAAGCATGGTTTAAAATGAATGTGTTTGACCAATTAGTTCAGTTAATTTAATTTAATTACATATCTGGATTGCTAGAATTACTTCTTAGATATCTTATTTTTAATTTCAGTGGAGTGTGCTATACACAAAACATTTTCTTACATGTTTTTTTTAAGTTTTAATAATAAAAGCTTTGCTTTTTTAAGATATGGGCATGTTTTATTATTTTGGTATTGCATTTGCCAGTTTACTCAGACTTTTTTGTGAACAGCATTTATTTCTTGGTTGTTTTTCATTGAAAAACTTACAGAAACCAAACTGCATAAAGTAGAAGCTACTAAGGATGTCATACCGCCCCTATTTTTGAGTAAACTATGTTACAAGTGATGGTTTCAGATAATCAGAAAGACTTTTCAATGTGTCCAGCTACATTTTCTGAGATGATAAAGTGAGCAATCCATTTAACAATGATCTAGAGACCAGTGCTGAAGCCACACGGATATGTTAAAGCTTATTTGTTTAGAACATAAACTGCAACACTTCAGACAGGTTCAGTGGCGACAACCACCCTTTGATACCCATTTAGAAGTTGGAAAAATCTCCATGGTTTGAGATCCTCAAATGTATGCATATGGAGAAATATATCCTTTGTTAATGAAAGAGTGGTTGGAGGTACATTACTATAACAGTGGTTGTGGGCAAACCTTCATTGTAAGGCACAGCATATGTAACGAACAAGACATGGAAAAGTGTGGTTTATTGTCTGACACAAGCATGGTTGTGTATTACAAAGTACAAGGCAGCTGTGCCAAGTACCATTAGCACCAGAGAAGTGATCTTATTGTATAAGAACTCCACACTGACATGCCTTATTCCAGTAAGAAAATGGACCTACCTCAGAAGTGTTTGTCCTTTGAATAACCCATGTAAAAGAGGAAATCTATTTAGATACTTAAACAAATCTAATTTTCTTAAAGGAAACTCATCTTCTAAAGTAAGACATATCCAGACTTGATACAAATAAGTTTATTGTTCTCTCTAGTTCTGAACATTCACAGAAAAAAAGAGGTGTAGCCATTATATGGAACAAATCATTACCTATCCCTAAAACAATTAACACTTATCAAGATGATAAAGGAATGTTGTGTTCGGTTATTGTGGAAATAAATAAAAAAAAAATCTTTAAATTGTCAGTATTGCAGCCAAGAACCACGAACACAGGTAGATTGAAAAATGAACAAAATGTATTCCACAGCTTCCAGAAATAACTTAGTGCTTTCATCTGCATATAACGATAGAGCTCATCAGAGTATAAAAGACACATCCATTAAAAGATTTAAATATTATCCACAATTCAAGTCACATGTTACTCCCCAGCTAATCCAAATATATATACTGTTAAAACTGATACCACAATTACAAAAATACAAAAACTATACCATAAAAACTCTGAACTATAAAATAATCTAAGAATCATCTTCTAGCATAAAGGGCCCTTCATTTTAAAATGCTACTAATGGAGGTATGTTCATTAATACCCAGAAATACAGTGGCATTACACTGTGATTGCCACCATAATTCCTGACCTTCACTAGTTTTTTCAGAGGTCCCCCTCTTTTATCCTTTACTGTTTTTTCTATGACAAAAAACTTGAAATATTGTCTATCATTACCTGCAATATGTTTATATAATGCATTAACATTCATATTTCTAATATTGTAATTGTGCTGGTAAATTCTTTCCCTAAAGTGCCTAACAGTTTTACCGATATAGAAGTCACAACATTCTTGGCACTGTGCTGCATATATACCCGCTTCCACCTGACAATTAAAATAATCCTTCAAATATATTGTCAAACCATTGATCTTATGTTTGTCACCTTTCAATATACAGTTGCACTGTCTGCAGTGACCACATTAATACGTACCCAACCTTCTGTGTGTTATTCCATAATTATTGTTGTTCATACCATCAAAAATATCTTTCAGAGATAAGCCTCTGCGAAAGCACAATATTAGGCTTAGCTCCTAATACAATCATCATGTTCCTATCTTGTTCTATTGCATGCTAATTTATATGCAAAATCCTGCTGATGTCATCCTTTTCATCTGAGTGGGTGGTAATAAATGCCCTACCCAACCTATTTAATTCCCTTTCTGCATTTTTATCTACTCCCTTTAAGACCCCATCAAGCAACAATGGTGTAAAAATGCCTGTCTTTTCCTCTTAACTTCCACCATTAAGACCCATTGTTAATGGGAACAAGTCAAAAACACATACATTAGCTAAATATCTTGATTTTAAACTAAAGAAATATGTTGAAAGATGGAAATGCACTTTTATAGCACCTATAATAAAACCAAACAAGGATTCAATGAAATGCTACTCATACAGACCCATTATTCTACTGAATGTGAATTACAAAATGTTTATGAATATTTATGCAGATAGATTGAAGTATCTCCTCCCAAACTTGATAGACAAAGACCAAACTGGTTTCATAATGAATAGAAATACTTCTGATAATGTTAAAAGATTTCTAAAAAAGATCATGCATGCAAAAGATGTAATATAGAAAAAACGCTGATTGGGCATACATTATTTGATTGGAAGGAACTGAGTAGTTATTGGAAAAATATAAATAAGTTTCTACAAGTCATATTTACTGACAATTTTAACATAACCAAATTGGTGGTCCTCTTTAACACACCAATTCATTGTAATATTAAAAAAAAAATAAGCTCCCTTTGTTATGGTCAATTCTTACAGTGGCTAGCAAATCATAACAGGAAACTGGATCTCCGATTCTCATTCTACATTTAATGAGTTTAAAAATACTATTACAGAAGTTTGACACATGGAACTTTGGACTATCAAGTCAAGAACAACTAGAAAAAATTATTCTTATAATATGTGGGTTACTTTACAGGAGTTATTAAAAAAAGAATGTATAACAACTTGAAACGTGATTTTAACTTATGCTTTTGGAAAACATAAATGGATGTCTTTGTAAATACTTTAGTTTTTGTTGTGTTCAATATGTATATATGTATTTGATCAAAAGTTAAACCTATGTTATAATTATATCTGTAATACATTTGTATATAAAATTCAATAAAGCTGTTTTCAAAAAAAAGAAGTGATTGCCTTATAGTTTGGCTTAAAGTAAGGTAGATATGCAAAATGACTCACCTCCCATATGGTGAATTCAGTTCTCTTGCTGAAGAGTGGTCATTTTAAAAAGTTTCCTAGCCATATTCAGGGCATTTTTTTTTATTAACATATTTTTCAACTTTGTTTTGCTTTGCTTTCCTGGATACACTACTAATTGTCTAACAGATTATTTGTTTAGTTATTTATATTTGTTGACTGTATAAGGCACACTTGGCCAAGACATCACAGAAATCACTCTTCTGTTCTTCTGATTAGTACTATAAGCCAAAGCAGTCATATTGTTTAAAGTAACATTCAAGGGTCACTAGTGTGGGTTCAGGAAGGGATGATCTTGTCTCCTGAACCTGATTGACTTCTTTGAATCAGTCTCCAGAGCTGTGGACGAGGGTAAGGCAGTAGACACAGCCTATCTGGACCTTGCCAAGGCCTTCTACACCACCCCCCACTCTGGAATCATAGATAAACTTACTAAGCTGGGCATAAATCCTTATGTCACTTGATGGGTTGCCAACTGGCTTACTGACAGAACCCAGACTGTAAAAGTAGCTGACTCCAAATCAAGCTCCAGACAAGTGACAAGTGGAGTACCTCAGGGTTCAGTCCTAGGACCGCTCTTGTTTGGCATCTACTTTTCTGAAGTACAGGCCAACACTAAGGGACTCTGGCTAACAACATTCACAGATGACTGCAAACTGGGAGCCATTATTGAATCCCCAAATGCTGTAGATATTCCACAAAAGGGCCTTACAGAAACAGATGCTTGGTGCCAGAGCCATGGGCTAAAGCTTAATTCCAAGAAATGTATAGTTATCCCCTTTGGGAAAAAACATGTACCCATGAATTACCAGATAAGTGGCAGTACAGTAAACACTGAAAGTGTGATGAGAGACTTACATACATACATACATACAAATGTTTCAAGCATGGGCATTAAAGCCCTTCTAGCTTGCCAATATGCCAGAACACTTGTTCCTATAATAAATGTCCAGGCTGTTCTTAAAAATATCTAAACTAGTACTTGCTTTAATGTAATTTGGTGGTCTGTTCCATGCATCAGTTACTCTGTCAGAGAACCAGTTAGTGCACTTCTCATTCCTATAGAATCTCCTACATGTGTTGTCTGATGATTCTCTAGTACTTTAATGTAATTTGGTATTCTGTTCCATGCATCAGCTACTCTGTCACAGAACCAATTAGTGCACTTCTCATTCCTATAGAATCTCCTACATGTGTTGTCTGATGATTCTCTAGTACTTTAATGTAATTTGGTATTCTGTTCCATGCATCACCTACTCTGTCACAGAACCAGTTAGTGCACTTCTCATTCCTATAGAATCTCCTACATGTGTTGTCTGATGATTCTCTAGTACTTTAATGTAATTTGGTATTCTGTTCCATGCATCACCTACTCTGTCACAGAACCAATTAGTAACTTCTCATTCCTATAGAACCTTCTACATAGGTTATCTGATGATTCTCTAGTACTTTAATGTAATTTGGTATTCTGTTCCATGCATCAGCTACTCTGTCACAGAACCAATTAGTGCACTTCTCATTCATATAGAATCACGTACATGGGTTATCTGATGATTCTCTAGTACTTTAATGTAATTTGGTATTCTGTTCCATGCATCAGCTACTCTGTCACAGAACCAATTAGTGCACTTCTCATTCCTATAGAATCTCCTACATGTGTTATCTGATGATTCTCTAGTACTTTAATGTAATTTGGTATTCTGTTCCATGCATCAGCTACTCTATCACAGAACCAATTAGTGCACTTCTCATTCCTATAGAATCTCCTACATGTGTTGTCTGATGATTCTCTAGTACTTTAATGTAATTTGGTATTCTGTTCCATGCATCAGATACTCTGTCACAGAACCAATTAGTGCACTTCTCATTCCTATAGAACCTCCTACATGTGTTGTCTGATGATTCTCTAGTACTTTAATGTAATTTGGTATTCTTTTCCATGCATCAGCTACTCTGTCATAGAACCAATTAGTGCACTTCTCATTCCTATAGAATCTCCTACATGTGTTGTCTGATGATTCTCTATTAACTTTAATGTAATTTGGTATTCTGTTCCATGCATCACCTACTCTGTCACAGAACCAATTAGTGCACTTCTCATTCCTATAGAATCTCCTACATGTGTTGTCTGATGATTCTCTAGTACTTTAATGTAATTTGGTAGTCTGTTCCATGCATCAGCTACTCTGTCACACAACCAATTAGTGCACTTCTCATTCCTATAGAATCTCCTACATGTGTTGTCTGATGATTCTCTAGTACTTTAATGTAATTTGGTATTCTGTTCCATGCATCAGCTACTCTGTCACAGAACCAATTAGTACACTTCTCATTCCTATAGAATCTCCTACATGTGTTGTCTGATGATTCTCTAGTACTTTAATGTAATTTGGTATTCTGTTCCATGCATCAGCTACTCTGTCACAGAACCAATTAGTGCACTTCTCATTCCTATAGAATCTCCTACATGTGTTGTCTGATGATTCTCTAGTACTTTAATGTAATTTGGTATTCTGTTCCATGCATCAGCTACTCTGTCACAGAACCAATTAGTGCACTTCTCATTTCTATAGAATCTCCTGCATGTGTTGACTGATGATTCTCTAGTACTTTAATGTAATTTGGTATTCTGTTCCATGCATCAGCTACTCTGTCAGAGAACCAATTAGTGCACTTCTCATTCCTATAGAATCTCCTACGTGTGTTGTCTGATGATTCTTTAGTACTTTAATGTAATTTGGTATTCTGTTCCATGCATCAGCTACTCTGTCACAGAACCAATTAGTAACTTCTCATTCCTATAGAATCTCCTACATGTGTTGTCTGATGATTCTCTAGTACTTTAATGTAATTTGGTATTCTGTTCCATGCATCAGCTACTCTGTCACAGAACCAATTAGAACACTTCTCATTCCTATAGAATCTTCTACATGTGTTGTCTGATGATTCTCTAGTACTTTAATGTAATTTGGTATTCTGTTCCATGCATCAGCTACTCTGTCACAGAACCAATTAGTGCACTTCTCATTCCTATAGAATCTCCTACATGTGTTGTCTGATGATTCTCTAGTACTTTAATGTAATTTGGTATTCTGTTCCATGCATCAGCTACTCTGTCACAGAACCAATTAGTGCACTTCTCATTCCTATAGAATCTTCTACATGTGTTGTCTGATGATTCTCTAGTACTTTAATGTAATTTGGTATTCTGTTCCATGCATCACCTACTCTGTCACAGAACCAATTAGTGCACTTCTCATTCCAATAGAATCTCCTTCATGTGTTGTCTGATGATTCTCTAGTACTTTAATGTAATTTGGTATTCTGTTCCATGCATCAGCTACTCTGTCACAGAACCAATTAGTAACTTCTCATTCCTATAGAATCTCCTACATGTGTTGTCTGATGATTCTCTAGTACTTTAATGTAATTTGGTATTCTGTTCCATGCATCAGCTACTCTGTCACAGAACCAATTAGAACACTTCTCATTCCTACAGAATCGTCTACATGTGTTGTCTGATGATTCTCTAGTACTTTAATGTAATTTGGTATTCTGTTCCATGCATCAGCTACTCTGTCATAGAACCAATTAGTGCACTTCTCATTCCTATAGAATCTCCTACATGGGTTGTCTGATGATTCTCTAGTACTTTAATGTAATTTGGTATTCTGTTCCATGCATCAGCTACTCTGTCACAGAACCAATTAGTACACTTCTCATTCCTATAGAATCTCCTACATGTGTTGTCTGATGATTCTCTAGTACTTTAATGTAATTTGGTATTCTGTTCCATGCATCATCTACTCTGTCACAGAACCAATTAGTGCACTTCTCATTCCTATAGAATCTCCTACATGTGTTGTCTGATGATTCTCTAGTACTTTAATGTAATTTGGTATTCTGTTCCATGCATCAGCTACTCAGTCACAGAGCCAATTAGTACACTTCTCATTCCTATAGAATCTCCTACATGTTTTGTCTGATGATTTTCTAGTACTTTAATGTAATTTGGTATTCTGTTCCATGCATCAGCTACTCTGTCACAGAACCAATTAGTGCACTTCTCATTCCTATAGAATCTCCTACATGTGTTGTCTGATGATTCTCTAGTACTTTAATGTAATTTGGTATTCTGTTCCATGCATCACCTACTCTGTCACAGAACCAGTTAGTGCACTTCTCACGCCTATAGAATCTCCTACATGTGTTGTCTGATGATTCTCTAGTACTTTAATGTAATTTGGTATTCTGTTCCATGCATCAGATACTCTGTCACAGAACCAATTAGTACACTTCTCATTCCTATAGAATCTCCTACATGTGTTGTCTGATGATTCTCTAGTACTTTAATGTAATTTGGTAGTCTGTTCCATGCATCAGCTACTCTGTCACAGAACCAATTAGTGCACTTCTCATTCCTATAGAATCTCCTACATGTGTTGTCTGATGATTCTCTAGTACTTTAATGTAATTTGGTATTCTGTTCCATGCATCAGCTACTCTGTCAGAGAACCAATTAGTGCACTTCTCATTCCTATAGAATCTCCTACATGTGTTGTCTGATGATTCTCTAGTACTTTAATGTAATTTGGTATTCTGTTCCATGCATCAGCTACTCTGTCACAGAACCAATTAGTGCACTTCTCATTCCTATAGAATCTCCTACATGTGTTATCTGATGATTCTCTAGTACTTTAATGTAATTTGGTATTCTGTTCCATGCATCAGCTACTCTGTCACAGAACCAATTAGTGCACTTCTCATTCCTATAGAATCTCCTGCAT
This sequence comes from Protopterus annectens, assembly GCF_019279795.1. Taxonomy (NCBI): domain Eukaryota; kingdom Metazoa; phylum Chordata; order Ceratodontiformes; family Protopteridae; genus Protopterus; species Protopterus annectens. Next base: position 823,892,995 of record NC_056749.1, on the reverse strand, counting down.
GTGTTGTCTGATGATTCTCTAGTACTTTAATGTAATTTGGTATTCTGTTCCATGCATCAGCTACTCTGTCACAGAACCAATTAGTGCACTTCTCATTCCTATAGAATCTCCTACATGTGTTGTCTGATGATTCTCTAGTACTTTAATGTAATTTGGTATTCTGTTCCATGCATCAGCTACTCTGTCACAGAACCAGTTAGTGCACTTCTCATTCCTATAGAATCTCCTACATGTGTTGTCTGATGATTCTCTAGTACTTTAATGTAATTTGGTATTCTGTTCCATGCATCAGCTACTCTGTCACAGAACCAATTAGTGCACTTCTCATTCCTATAGAATCTCCTGCATGTGTTGTCTGATGATTCTCTAGTACTTTAATGTAATTTGGTATTCTGTTCCATGCATCAGCTACTCTGTCACAGAACCAATTAGTGCACTTCTCATTCCTATACAATCTCCTACATGTGTTGTCTGATGATTCTCTAGTACTTTAATGTAATTTGGTATTCTGTTCCATGCATCAGCTACTCTGTCACAGAACCAATTAGTGCACTTCTCATTCCTATAGAATCTCCTACATGGGTTATCTGATGATTCTCTAGTACTTTAATGTAATTTGGTATTCTGTTCCATGCATCAGCTACTCTGTCACAGAACCAATTAGTACACTTCTCATTCCTATAGAATCTCCTACATGTGTTGTCTAATGATTCTCTAGTACTTTAATGTAATTTGGTATTCTGTTCCATGCATCATATACTCTGTCAGAGAACCAATTAGTGCACTTCTCATTCCTATAGAATCTCCTAAATGTTTTGTCTGATGATTCTCTAGTACTTTAATGTAATTTGGTGTCTGTTCCATGCATCAGCTACTCTGTCACAGAACCAATTAGTGCACTTCTCATTCCTATAGAATCTCCTACATGTGTTGTCTGATGTTTCTCTAGTACTTTAATGTAATTTGGTATTCTGTTCCATGCATCAGATACTTTGTCAGAGAACCAATTAGTGCACTTCTCATTCCTATAGAATCTCCTACATGTGTTGTCTGATGATTCTCTAGTACTTTAATGTAATTTGGTATTCTGTTCCATGCATCACCTACTCTGTCACAGAACCAATTAGTGCACTTCTCATTCCTATAGAATCTCCTACATGTGTTGTCTGATAATTCTCTAGTACTTTAATGTAATTTGGTATTCTGTTCCATGCATCAGCTACTCTGTCACAGAACCAATTAGTGCACTTCTCATTCCTATAGAATCTCCTACATGGGTTGTCTGATGATTCTCTAGTACTTTAATGTAATTTGGTATTCTGTTCCATGCATCAGCTACTCTGTCACAGAACCAATTAGTGCACTTCTCATTCCTATAGAATCTCCTACATGTGTTGTCTGATGATTCTCTAGTACTTTAATGTAATTTGGTATTCTGTTCCATGCATCACCTACTCTGTCACAGAACCAATTAGTACACTTCTCATTCCTATAGAATCTCCTACATGTGTTGTCTGATGATTCTCTAGTACTTTAATGTAATTTGGTATTCTGTTCCATGCATCAGTTACTCTGTCACAGAACCAATTAGTGCACTTTTCATTCCTATAGAACCTTCTACATGGGTTATCTGATGATTCTCTAGTACTTTAATGTAATTTGGTATTCTGTTCCATGCATCAGCTACTCTGTCACAGAACCAATTAGTGCACTTCTCATTCCTATAGAATCTTCTACATGGGTTATCTGATGATTCTCTAGTACTTTTTGATAACCCCAAACATTCCCCAAGGTAGTTGTCCCTAAATGACCTATATACCTGAATAAGATCTCATCTTAGATATCTGTAGAGACACTGTACAAGTTCAGATATTTTAGTCTTTCATAATAACTTAGATTTTCACATCCATGAATGCCCTTGGTATATTTCCGCTGTACTTTTTCCAGTTTACTCATGCTTGTCTTCTTATAAGGTTTTCATATTGTTATTCCATACTCAAGTTTAGGTCTAATGTAACTAACAAACACTGACTTCATTATATTTGATTTCCTAGACTTTATAAATCTTTTTATACAACCTATAGTTCTATAACTATCATTAGCCAGTTGGTTGATATGATTAGAAAAACTCATGGCTGAATCTACCCATATACCCAGGTCCTTAAATGAGTCTACAGTTTCAGTCACTGTGTGCTGTATTAAATATTCACCTTTCAATTTATGTCTCCCAAATCTCATATGCTTAGTTTTTGATGTATTTATCAACATATTATTCTCCTGTGCCCAAATGGTCAATTTAGTCAAATTATTTTGCAGATATGCCTTATCTGTAACACTTGTAATCAGTTTACCCAATTTCAGGTCGTCAGCATATAGACTGTAGAACCCCTCTGATGAAAAAGTAAGGTCTGAAAGATACAATCTAAACAAGTAAGGGCCTAGTACAGAGCCCAGTGGGATACCTTGACTGTAACCAAGAATTTCACCTGTCCAGTTGGTGTGTGATACTTGCCATGTCCTATTTGTAAGCCATGCAGCTATCCATCTTATCAACAGTACATCAGTACCTAGTTGCTAATTTATTGATCAATGTTTTGCGCATGACCCTGTCAAATGCTGAAGTTAAATCTATATAAATCACATCACATCACAATTTTTCATTCATAGCTGTTATTATATTGTTATAGAACATCACATTACTGGTGGTAATAGATCTATTTTCAACATATGCATGCTGATATACGGTTTCAAGTTCCAACCTATCCATTTCTGACAATAACTTATCCAGTATTACCTTCTCCATTATTTTTCCACAACATGAAAGTAGACTTAAGGGTCTGTATGACTCTGGGTTTGTCCTACTCCCCTTTCCCTTAAAGACAGGTTTAATAAGTGCATGTCTCCAATCTTGAGGAATCTCCCCATATTTATATGACCTAGCGAATAATAGATGTAATGGCAGTGTAAGTTCTTGCTTAAGTGTTCTCAAATCATTGTTACTTATTCCGTCTTCTCCTTGCAGTTTGTTTGGATCCAGTTTGCACAGTTCCTTTTCAATATAATCTAATTTGATTCCAATATCTGGGGTTACCTGAATGTCACTAGGACAACTTACCACCCTTTTTGTGGGGCCAAACTGTTTTGCATAAGATTTTGTAAATATATCTATAATCTATTGTGTCTGAGAATAAATTTTAGAATCTGCACACAGTTTATCAATTTGTGTATCTTTACTCCTTCCACATCATATGCATCTATAAAAAGGTTTCCTATTATGCTCAATATCTTTATATACATTTTCTTCAAATTTTTCTTGATCTTATCTAACACTATGCTTAATCTGTTTGTCCAGCTCATTTATTTCAGTTTTCAAAGTTGTAGTTCGACCTCTCTTCCATTTCTTATATTTTTGTCTCTCACCTTAATCAGGTATCTTGTTCTTAGGGAAATATACCCCCTAATGTTACGTGCCTAGATCCTGATGTTAAACATTTTTTTGACTTTTTGCACTCAAACAATTTCTCTTTCAAAACTTTCCAGATTCCATCTGCAGTTGGTCCACTGAGCACCTCAATCCAGTTAATTTTATATAGCAACGTTTTTGCTTCCCTATAATCTGTAATTAACCTTCTGTGCATTAGCTTAGATTTCAGTTTGGCAGAATTATCTAGCAAAAAATGAACCTTTATGACCCCATGATCACTGCACATCAATGGTGGTAAAACGTGACTTGAAGTTAAGGTAATTTCTTTAGGAACACAAACAATATCTAGTATATTCCATCCCCTGGTAGTTTTTTTACAATCTGAAGCATTTGTTGTTCCTGAATATATTTTGTGAATAATTTCTTTACTAACATTGTTGAATCAATATTATTGCAGTCTGTTTCTGGTAAATTTAAGTCCCCAGCTAATATTATTATTCCCTCCTGTGTTTCATGTAAGAAATGTATGAATTCCTCTAGGTCACCTGCACTTGACTTTGGTGGTCTGTACACTCCAACAATTGTTATATGTCCCAGGGTTGCCTTTACTGTCACAGTTACACAGTCTATAGTATTGGTATTATCATTGAACATGTAATAATCACAAGTCTCATAGCTATCTTTAAAGCCTATCATAACACCTCCACCTGATTTTTTTGTTAGAATGTCTGTTACAGTAAAAACATTTATACCCTTACAAAACTGGTTTCCAGTCATTGTTCTTTAACCATGTTTCACAAACTATAACAACATCAATCTTATGGGAACGTAGCAAATTTTCTAATAAAAACACTTTATTATTAATGCTCCTAACATTAACAACCATCAAAGATGCATCAAATGTTGCTATCTGTGAACTGTTACATTTTCGACCTGACAAAAGTCCTGGCTAGTGTTTGTCAAATATTGCAAAATATCTGCTGCAAAAATTTTCTTCCCTGATCTAGACAAATGCACACCATCCTGTCTGAACACATGTGCCCAAAATAAGGCTTGTTTGCTCTACACATTTCCATTTTTTAAAACAGGACATTTATCCATGTAGGTGTTTATCCAAAAAATATTTTCATTCAGTGACCTGACTATCCTTTCTATAGGTGATTTGTGAAAAATATGTCCTAACACCAGTACAAGCTATACTATCTAAGAGGGCTGTCAGTTCCCGACTAACAGTCAGAGAATCTTTGTTGGTGACATCATTTGTACCGACTTGAATAAAAACAGATCCATACTTCCTTACATTAATCCATTCCAAGGCTTGTTTCACATCTTCTGTTTTTGCTCCTGGCAAGCATAGCACTACTCAATGTTCATTATCATCTATGCAAATGTAAGTATCAGTTCCTCTAATAAGTGAATCTCTAATTACAAGAATATCTTTGCTGACCATGTCTGAAGTATCTTCAGCTTCTAATACAGTAATATCTGCTCTATCAGTTGTTACAAAAGATAGATCTTCATCACTATTAGTCTTATTAATTCCACTGTTTTCATTGCGTATTAAATTCTCATCCAGCTGGCATTGTAAATCCACAGCTTGAGCCATGTAGTCAACATCTGTCTTTCTCTTCTTTTTTTTTTTTTACAGTGATGTTCTTCAATTCTTCCACATTTAGTTTTGATTTCTTCCTTTTCAACTGCCCCTTGCCTCTTGTTTCTACCTTTTCCATTGGAAAGGTGATGCCTTTTTCTGCAGACTGAGGGTTTCCTGATAGACATATATCTTCATTCACTGTCACCAGTGTGTTACATAACAAAGCAGAATCCTTTTTACTACGTATTCTCTTTCCTTTACTGTCATTGGTCAGTTTCTTTTTCTTCCTTGTTATTTGTTGTGAACTTCTTCCTTTCTTTTTTTGTTTCCTTCTAAACAAACTAGATCCTCAGATTGCTGAATGCTTGCATCCACAATTCCATAGCTCTCAAGGGCACCATATTGTTTCATAGGGTTGAATGATCTTTGCAGAAAACAGATGCATCATTTCCTAAATGCATTCTATTTGTTCTTTGCCTAACATTATCTATCTCACCAGTCCAGTCATTAATATATGATACAACAGTTCTCCGAGCCATGCCAATTGCACATGTGCAATCATCATCATTAAGTTGAGATTTGCTTCTAACAATTCTAACAAACTTAGGGACACAGGTGGACAGTGGTCTCACCTTTGATAACCACATCGCCACAACAGTCAGGAAATCCTTCTATGTCGCACACCTCATCACTAAGGGCTTTTCATCCAGAAAAAAAGAGGTCATTGTCCCACTGTACTCATCCCTCATTAGACCCATTATAGAGTACAATGCCCCATTTGGTATGTACCTCACAAGACATCTGCAACAGCTGGAAAGGCCACAGAAATACCTCACTAAACAAATCACAGGCCTAAAGCAGATGCCCTATGCTGACCACCTTAAAAAACTCCAGCTATACTCTGTGGCATATCATCTACTCAGATGCAATCCCTGCTTAACATACAAGGCCATGTCAAACCCTGAGCTGTTGGACATGCTCCACTTAAAGAATTCCCAATCCCTCAGAGCCACATGCTCCAAGGATCTAAGCCTTGTCATCACAATGACCAAAACATGCTGGAGGGATAGGGTCCTGACCCAGAGACTCCCCATACTCTGGAATAGACTGCCCATACATGTCAAGCAGAGCGCCTCCTTTGCCCTCTTCAAAAGGAACCTTGATGATTGGATGAGATATAGGAAATTCACCCCGGGGATCATGTCAATCACCCTACTAGACAGGGGTCCAGGAAAGTAAAATATTGTGGGAAGAAATATCCAGGGAATTGTTATGGCTAGGCTTGTATAGGCCCTAGGGCCTATAGTCTAGTGCCAACCTACAAACCTATGAACCTATGAAAAAGGTGGATTCCTTCCTCACTTGACTAAGAGTACCACTGACCTGGTGTAGAGAAAGAATTTACCATCTTCTTCTGTACAAGTATCAAAGGCTAATGCACTTAAACACTGGGAATGCTTTTACCAATATAGCTGTGTTTCTCTGCCATTTTGAGTTAGTAGTGTGGGTATGTGACACACATTTTTTATATTACACTGTTGAAGGGGAGTTGTAACTCAGATAAAAATGAAGCCATTCTGTTGGATATGAACTGCTGCCAAGCATGAATATTTATACAGTGCATGGAGAGTTGTAATTATGCTTCAAAATCAGAATAAAGATAAACCTGTAATGTGCTACTACAGTGCAAGACCTGACCATAACAGCACTTTCAAAGGTATACAACAAATGTTACACATTACCTAAGACTGTGAAGGTTGAATATAAAGGAATGGACATTCCTTCAGTCCCTGAATATCTTTCCTGCTATGTCCACTGACATTTGCAGACATCAGTCAGTAAGTAAATTAGGGTAGTATTTAAAAACTGTCCCTGATTTGTTTCCCTTACTTGCAGTGTATGCAAAGCATTTATTAAGTCATTTACTGTTTTTTTAGACCTGGTAAAACACTTCAGCTTTTTTTCTAACAGCTAGTACATGGAGCAGATAATACTCCATGCACTGGAAAGGGTTTTAGCTCACCAATCATAACCCATTATTATGTGTCCTCGACATGGATGCCAAGAATCAGAGCTCACCAATCATAACCCATTATTATGTGTCCTCGACATGGATGCCAAGAATCAGAGCTCACCAATCATAATCCATTATTATGTGTCCTCGACATGGATGCCAAGAATCAGAGCTCACCAATCATAACCCATTATTATGTGTCCTCGACATGGATGCCAAGATTCAGAGCTCACCAATCATAACCCATTATTATGTGTCCTCGACGTGGATGTCAAGAATCAGAGCTCACCAATCATAATCCATTATTATGTGTCCTCGACATGGATGCCAACATTCATCTTTCAAGCTTCTCTCTCAATGTGAATTTCTTGGCATGCATGTCTCGAGCACATAATGACGTAGTTACAATCAAAGGACCTATCACAACTCTCCATTTGTTGTGCTCTGTTTTTAATCTAGCAACTGGGAAATATATGGTGACACCTTTATAGACTACCAAATTGTATTAAAGCAAAAACTAGTTTAGATAGTTTTAATAATGACTTGGACCCCTATTATAGGGATTATTGTTTTGGCATGTTGACAGGCTAGAAGTATATCATTGCCCATGGCTAAAATATTTATATCACATATGTATCTAGTGATATCTTCAGAGAAACAATCACTGAAAGATCTGATTTGATTTATATAAACTAAATATGGCTCCTCAGGTGAATTTTATTTTAACTAGCATTTTATATAAAAATAACACTGAACTTCAATGACCTATATAACAGAATTGTGTTTTTTTCTGCAAGCATTACATGTACAAGATGATCGTGGACAAAGATAACAAAAGAAGACAAGGCAAAGGTATAAAACTAAAATGCTTATGATGCAGAATTAATCTATCAAGGATGGCATATTTTGTACATCACCTTGAGACTGTTCTGTTGATCGTGAAAAAGCCATCTGAACATTTGAGATGGAAAAATAGCATAACAAAGGACTCTGAACCTGTGCATTACTACTGAACCTTGCTGACCTATTCTGTTACAAGACTTACTAACAATTTGATTGCTTTTATTCTTGAACAATACAGGAATTGTGAACTACCTTGGTGTTCTGTTGTTCCAGCATGGTTCATTCCCTATTAAATCTTATTTATCCTCTAATGCTGTCTCTTCTTTGGAGTACAGAACTATGAAAAACTGAAATGAAACACATTGCTCAGTGATATATTTTCTAAAGTGCAGAAGAGTGGAATAAACTGTGGAATATTGCTCTATAAACTGTTTTTGCACAACTGACATACAAAAAGTTACTAATTTTGTAGTCAGATTTTAAAGAATAATAAACCTAAACAGATATTTTCTTATTAGCCAGGCAATACAAAAAAAGACACATTTTAAAGCCAGCATTTGTCCCCCCACCTCTTTATTCACGTTTAGGAACAGCTATGATACTGAAATAATATAAATGGAGAATTTGCAGGTATATAATTCTTATGTAACTGCTCTCTGATATCCACAAATTTCTAAAACTGAATGATATCAAACATTTTAGGTTATTGCAATGTTTTAATGCAGCTTTTATTTACAAATACTGCTATAGGAAAGTACAACTATTTCAGTGGGAGAAAAATATACAGTATACATCTGAACAAATGTATTTACAAATATACAGTATACAGTTGAGCACATGTATAAGTAAGATATGTAAAAATTATAGAACGCTGTTTAGTACTTGTTCATAATGAAATAAATATAATGGAATATTGCAAAATGTTAGGTGAAAGGGAGCACTCTAAGCACTCGAGTCACAAGTGTTTCACCTTAAAGCCAGGGACTCAAGCTTCTTGTAGGTCATATACGCTACTGTGCATGCTAAAACTCAAATATCAGTTAGAGCAAAGGGTGGTGTGGAGGTAGTAAGATGGGGATTTTACGGTTAGGGAACAGGAAAGGAATTTCAGGTAAAATGAGTAAGCAGTGAATTTACGTTCAGGAAGTTGGACTTCTAAGATTATGGAGCAATCAAAGACTTTAGTGATAGGGAGAGGCAGTGGAATTTTAGGGTAAGGGAGCGAGTGCACAGGGTTGGGAACTGGGTGGCACTTTTAGGGTCTGAGTTAAGTTCTGGTGGGGCTATACAGTTTGATAGGTTTTGCTGTTGGGAGGACAATGTAGAAATGGGAGATCGGTCTAGTGGGAGTTCAAGCCCTTGCTTTTTTGAGCAAGTGGCAGTAAGAGAGAGTCTCATGAGCTACAAGCACTTGAACACCTGCAGTAGGCCCTATGTAAAATTATTGTAGCAGGAGGCACGGTATGTAAAATGATATTCACTTAATGCAAATGGAAGGACAGCATTTCATATTCTGGAATCATTCAGAAGAGTATATTACAGCACAGAAGATCATGTCTCCTTTTGGAAACAAATGTGTCGGTTTTTGAGGGAGGTTTTTAAAAGCAGATGTGTTGAGTACGGGCTAAGAGAGAGATTAAGTATGGAGTTTAGTACAGTGAGAAGCACTTAGAGATGTTAACTATGGGCATAGTTGTTATATTTAAAAATAAAATACTGTGTTACTCATAGTACAGAGGGAAAAGAAATTCTAAGTGGAATACAGGCTTTCTAAGAGACAGAAGATATTTATGCAGAGGGAGAAATACAATGATATCTCCAGGCATGCTTGAAGTTTGATTTTAGTGAAGACTTAAAAAAGATTGGGTTTGCTGATCTAATGGGTAAACTTTAACTACCATTCTTTTTAATACTATTTTTTAAACCTGATACACTGCAGTTCAGATCACCATTATCACTGCAACATAAATTTGAAAACAAAGTTCACACTCTCAGAGTTCTTAGCAGTTTACAGACTGATGAACTTTCTTATGCTGTACAAAGAAAGTGCATACTTTTGGTAAATCATTCAATCATTGATAATTGTCCTTTAAGCACACGTGCATGCCTGACACATTTTTTTAATTTATTTTTTTAAATTAGTACAGAATATATCAAGGTTTCACATATAATATAGTAAATACGTTAGATAAAATCACATTATTATATTATGAAGCAATAATCTGTGGGTATATCAGGATTTACCCATGGTTGGGGTGGTTTGATCATGAGGGTAAAGCCTAAGTCATCAAACAAAGTGAGTTGTAGATGATAATGCCTTATACATACAGAGGAGCAGATTATGAAACAATAATCTGTGACTGTATATATCAGGATCTACCCATAATTGGGGGTGATATGATCATGAGTGTGAAGCTGAAGTCATCAAAAAAGCCTGCTGTGAATAGTAATGCCTTAGACACACAAGAGGAGCAGATTACAAAGCAATATTTTGTGTGTGGGTATATCAGGATTTACCCATGGATGGAGTGGTTTGATCATGAGAGTGAAGCCCAAGTCATCAAACAAAACTAGCTGTGGATAGCAATGCCTTACACACACAGAGGAGCAAATTATGAAGCAATAATCTGTGACTGTGTATATCAGGATTTACCCATGGTTGGAGTGGTTTGATCATGAGGGTGAAGCCCAAGTTATCACACAAAGCCAACTGTGAATAGTAATGCCTCACACACACAGAGGATCAGATTATGGAGCAATACTCTGAGGGTATATCAGGATTTACCTGTGGTTGGGATAGTTTGATCATGATGGTGAAGCCCAAGTCATCAAACAAAGCCAGATGTGGATGGTAATGCCTTATACACACAGAGGAGCAGATTATGAAACAATAATCTGTTACTGTGTATATTAGGATTTACCCACGGGTGGGGTGGTATGATCATGAGGGTGAAGCCCAAGTCATCAAACAAAGCCAGCTATGGATGGTAATGCCTACACCCACAGAGGAGCAGATTATGAAGCTATAATCTGTGACTGTGTATATCAGAATTTACCCATGGTTGGAGTGGGTTGATCATAAACTCAAGTCTTTGAACAAAGGCAGCTGTGGATAGTAATGCCTTGCACACAGAGGAGCAGATTATGAAGCAATAATCTGTGACTGTGTATTTCAGGATTTACCTGTGGTTGGAGTGAGTTAATCATGAGGGTGAAACCCAAGTCATCAAAGTCAGTTGTGGGTAGTAATACCTTACACACACACACACACACACACACACACACACACACACACACACACACACACACACACACACACACACACACACACACACACACACACACACACACACACAGAATAGCAGATTATGAAGCAATAATCTGTGACTGTGTATATCAGTATATCAGGATTTACCCATGGTTGGAGTAGATTAATCATGAAGGTGAAGCCCAAGTCATGAAACAAAGCTAGCTGTGTATAGTAATGCCTTACACACACAGAGGAGCAGATTATGAAGCAAGCCCAAAATCCTGAAACCCAAAATCCTGAGACCAAAATCTTGAAAGTTCAAAATACTGAAAACTCAAAATACTGAATCTCATAATACTGAAAACACACAGGATACCAACACTTACTATATTCCAGCACAAGTACATACAGAAACAAATAAAACACAAAGCATATTACTCTTCTCCAAGTATAAGCAGGGGGGGCCACCTCCCATGTGGGGGCGTGTGCCGCCCACTCCCCCTGCTATTTACATATATCAACTCCAAAATTGCACTTAGTGTAGTGAAGTGCAATCTCGGAGCAGGGGGTGCAGGTTGGCTTGCTCCCTTCCTTATACTTGAAGGGTAATATATTTCTGTATGTACCTGTGCTGGAATATAGTAAATGTTAGTATCCTGTGTGTTTTCAGTATTATCAGATTAAGTGTTTTGAGTTTTCAATATTTTGAACTATCAAGATTTTGGTCTCAGGATTTTGGGTTTCAGGATTTTGTAGCTCTCCTGTATATATATATATATATATATATATATATATATATATATATATATATATATATATTCACAATCATAATCTCAAAATACTGAAATATCGAATTTCGGTATCTCGAGACCATGAAACCGAATCCACAAAACACTGAAACAACAAAACCCCGAACCCAAAACTGCAAAATTCAAAACACCGAACAAACCGCACACACTACACCATACATACACCGCAACACCCACATCACAACATAAACAAACAAAACTACACACATACACAACTCATATACACATAAGCAGGAGGGCAAGCCCCCCTGCACCCCTCATGTGGAGGGCTGTGCCCCCCACACCCCCCTACTTATATATACTAACTCCGAGATCGCATAAACAGTAAACAAAAGCAAACTCACACACACACATTGTCCATTCCCTCACACACACATCAAACATATCAGCACACTCACATACACTCTAACTCCCACTCAAAACCCTTACAAAACACTCACTTACCTGACATAACACTAGATCCACACATGGCATCGCACACCATCAACACACAATTCAGGACATTACATAGCATAAGGTCATAACTGCGAATTCGAGATATTCGAATTTGCGATTATGAACTTTTGCTATTGTAAACATTCAGCTTTATAGTCTTGAGATACTGAAATATGACATTTCAGTATTTTGAGATTATAAAGCACTCCTGCCTGGATGCCTGCAAGCTACATTTCCTAAAATGAGTTTATTTCCATTTCATTTATTGTTTTCATGTTGTATGTGGATTTGAATCGCAGATAATAACTGTATTTTGTATTCTTGAACTGCATGACAAGTAAGATGGACAATTAAGGTGTTGTGTCTGCGCTCTTGGGTACACACCATGACTCAAGGAATCGCACACAAGCAAGATGATAGTGCTTAATTGGTTGTGCACCTGCTGTTTCTTGAGGTGTGTTATTTTTGTTTAGTTATTTTTTTCTGCATAACTCTGGGAGGGTAGAAGTCCTTCAATGGCAGTGATGCTACTATAACAGCCAGTCTTCATCCTGTGAATTATGCTGCATTTGTAATGGGCACGCTGATTGCACTGTCCATAGTCTTCATCCTGTGAATTATGCTGCATTTGTAATGGGCACGCTGATTGCACTGTCCATTCAGACTACACATTTTTCAATATTAGCAAGATTTCATTGTATAATGTGATCACTCGCTGCAGGCCACAGTGGGCAATCACTCTTCTATTAATGATACAATTAATGTGCTATGTGTTTGAGACAGGGATGTCAAGAAATTCACCTTGAGAATGGAGTAAACTGAAGCTTGAGAAGTAAAACTTGAGATCCATGTAAAGCATACATCACTAGTTGCTTATGATCAAAGAGAGAAGAGAGAGCAGATCATAATTCTTTGTAGTACATGAACTGGTATAATTATGCTCTAACGTCAGGAAAAAGATAAATGTGTTAAGTGATTCCCTAGCCCAATACCCAGTCTTAACAGTACGTGGGCTGTTTAACAAAAGCTTGTTAAGTCACCCGAAGCACTATAAATGTCAGTTCTTGTACAAGACTATATGAACAACAGTGCTGAACAACAAAAGAACAGTGGCAGATAGTAAAACAGATTTTAAAAGTGAAAAGAAACTAAAACTCAAACTGTTTAAAACAAAAACAAAAGGCGGAAAGGTAAAATCATGCAAACAATTTAATGTGAGCGCTTCCGTACAAAAATTCATATTACTTCTTCAGACATTATTACCCAGCTATCCATGCCTTAAAAAGACTACATAATTAAGCCAGTTTAAACAAATAGGTTATCAAATTAATTAATCTTAAACAGTACATTATTTAAAGACACATACTCAACTCCCATTCAATGCATAGTAGAAAATTTTAAATACAAACACTAAAATTCCAAATGAATTCATCCCACTCTCAAAACTTGAAATTAACTTTAACTATTTTTTATAAATACCGATATGTGTTTTTGACATATTCTAAAGGTTTTAAAAACTTATTTAAAAATGCATGTATATTTTTAACCATATTTCATCTATCTAATGCCTTTAATTTTAAAAGACATTTAATGGAACAAGCTATTTGCCGTCAATGCTCAGCTTTTTACTTAGGTAAAACTGAGCTTGCATTTAAACAACGTATATATGAACATCTTTATAATATTTCCAGGAACATCAGTACTAATGCCTTGGCTAGGCACATAGCTGAATTCCAGTCCCACAGTTTCCAATTTATTGCTGTGGATCATGTATGCAAAAATATTCGGGGTGGCCCATGGCAGCTTAAACTCGAGGAATGTGAATTAATGGGGCAATTGCTGACTAATGCACATATTTTTCCTAGATTAAATGAAGCTTGTTCCATTATATGCCTTTTAAAATTAAAGGCATTAGATAGATGAAATATGGTTAAAAATATACATGCATTTTTAAATAAGTTTTTAAAACCTTTAGTATTTATTTTTTTTTTATTTTATTTGCAGTTGGTTTACCAGGAAAGTCCATTGGGCCAAAAAGAACCCGTTTTCAATGGAGTCCTGGGGGGAAAAGCTCCAAAACAGACAAACTAGGTACATACAAAAGATTGCTAATAATAATTATACAAAACTAAAGGGTACAACATTTGAGCTCAAAATTCAGGAAGCATTCAAACACTACAAGTTAGTGAGAGATAATGTGAAGTGAATATGCTGGGAAAAGTTACATTATTTTACACATACAGAGTAGTTATTTTGTAGGGAACATAAGCTTTGTGAGGTACAGTTAAGTAACATGAGTGTAAAAGGAGGATAAGATATCATATATTTATGAGGGGTGGGAGCAAGAACATTCCCACTGGGACTTTAGATGTATATGAAGAGATTTTTTGAACATGTAATGGTTGGAGGTGGTGCGAATGGATGGTGGGAGTGAGTTCCAGAGACGGGCTAGGTTAAAGGATAGTACGTTTTTGCCTGGGGGATGAGATGGTTTATGAACTTCAAGTAGGTTTTGATTGTTAGACCTTAAGACTCTATTGGGTAGGTGCATTTTAAAGGCAGAAGACAGGGCGGGACAAAGAGAGGGGTTGAGAATGAGCTTGTGGGCTAAAGTTAGCTGTGTATAGATGAGATGGTTAGGTAGTTCAAGCCAATTTAGTTTTTGGAGAGAGGAACAGTGGTGGGTGGAGGACCTGTGGCTGTTAGCGAATTTAGCGATTTTGTTATAGCAAGAGAAAAGCTGTTTTTTTAGAGAGGTCTGAAGATTAGTCAACAATGGTGCCCCGTAGAGAAGGGAGGGGATAAGAAAGGAGGAAGCAAGAGTGATTTTGGAGGAGCTTGTAAGGTACTGATTCTGACGGTAGAGCATGCCTAGTTTTTGATGGGTTTTTTTAATATTTAGTTGTAGATGGGAATTGAAATTAAGCTGGTTGTCAATTTGAACACCAAGTAACTTGGTTTCAGACACCAGTTCCAGGGGTGAGTTATTTTGGCTAGTAATTGAGAATGTGTTTATATCGAAGGGAGTAGTTTTAGAAGGGGTAAATACCATTAGTTTTGTTTTGGAGGCATTGAGTGCTAGGTGATTTATTTTCATCCAATGTTCAGAATTTGAAAAAGCTTCTTGAGTAAGCTTTTGGAGCATAGAGGAAGATGTGGCAGAGCAGATAATGGTAGAATCATCTGCATATTGGATGATGTTTGCAAATGGAATGGATTTGTGGAAATCATTTATAAATATATTAAAAAGAAGGGGACCAAGAATGGATCCTTGGGGAACTCCAGTGGGGGTACTAAGGAAAGAGGAAGTGGCCTTTTTCCATATTACAGCTTGGTATCTATTTGATAAATAGCTGGAGAACCAATTTACGGAGGAGGGAGAAAGGTTAAGTTTTGAAAGTTTAGTTTAGAGCAGGCTGTGTGAGATAGTGTCGAAGGCCTTGGAGAGGTCAAGTAGTAAGGTAGAGACAATTTGGCCAGAGCCACGTGCTCTATTAACAGTCTCAAGATAGGACAGGAGGGCTGTCATAGTGCTATGATTTGGCCTGAAACCATGTTGTGTAGGGGTTAGAAGGTTATTATCTAAGAGATGTGGTAAGAGTTGAAGTTGGACACACTTTTCCAGAAGTTTAGAAATGGGGGACAGGATAGCAATAGGTCGGAAGGTGTTGACATTACAGTTGTTGCCTCCTTTATGCAGAGGAATGATAAAGGCTTGCTTCCAGAGTTGGGGCACTGTGCATTCATGGATGGAGCGATTGATTAGAATGCTTATGGGATAGGCAATTGCTTCAGCAGCTATACTTAGGAAGTAAGAGGGAATGTTATCAGGTGCGTTAGTGCATGGCTTCAGTTTCTGAAGGAGTTTCTTTATAGCAGAAGTGGGTATAGGTTTTAATGAGAATAGAGTAGAGTGGAGAGAGAGAGAATTTGAGGATGATAAGGGTGATATGGAGGTTGGGGTAGCGGATGAGGTGGAAGATAGACAGTGAGTAGATGGGAATGAGGAAGAAGTGGTAATGAGGGGTGGAATGTTTGCAGGAGAGGGTGGGGTGTATTAGATAGTGAGGTGGAGCTCGGGAAAGAGGAAGTGAGTTTGCTAATAGAATCAATGAAAAAGGAGTTGAACTGAGTAGCTAAATCTAAGTCTGCGGTATTTGGGTCTGGGGTTGGGGTGTGTGGTTTGCTAAGGTTAAGGAGGGTAGAGATTCCCTTCCAGAATCTTTGAGGATTAGTTTTATTATTGTTTTGGAGTGTAAAGAAGTATTGTTGTCTATCAGAGATAATAAGCTTTTTTACTTTATTTCAAAGGGTTTTGTACGCAATGTGGTGTTCTGGGGTCTTGTTTCTCAGATAGAGTCCCCAGGCTTTGTCTCTAAGGCACATGGTTGATAGTGTGGTTTTGGTTAGCCAGGGGGCAGAATTTGTTTTTATTCTTTTTATCTTCAGATGGGCTTTGGAGTCTAGTATTTCTAAGAATGTAGAGTTGAAGTGAGCAACTGCATCTTCTAAGGGTAGTGTCCTTAGATTGTTCCAGTTAATTGCTTTTAGGGAATTTAAGAAGGTTGATGGGTTAAAGTTTTTGTGGTTGCGGGTAGTAATGTAGTTGTGGGTGCGGTATGAGATACAGGGGAGTCGGTGAGTGAAAATGGGCATATGATCGCTTAGAGGGTCGGGAAGAGTACCACTATCTGAAAAATAGTGGGGATGTGACACTAGAATCCAATCTAGAATGGTGCCACAAGAGGGATTTTTTGACGGATGTGTTATAGTGTTGATTAGCTGGGAAAAGTTATATAGGTTGATGTTAAGAGGGTTGGTTGGAGACTGGATGGAGGCCCAGTTAATATTTACATCTCCTAAGATTATGGTTTCATTGCTGATGTTGTTGGAGAGCCACGAGAGGATATTTTCAAGTGTGGAAATATTATCCCCTGGGGGGATATAGAGGGATGCTAGACATATGTGTTTGTGCTTATTAACTTGTAGGAGAGTGAGGATTAATTCAGCGTTGTTAAATTGTGGAATAGGTTTGTTGTAAGGAGTAATTAGCAAGGAAGATGAATATAGGAGAGCTACTCCACCGCCTTTTTTGTGGGTCCTGTCTTTCCTAATGATAGAATAGTTGGGTGGAGTTATTTCAGAGTCTTTTATAGAGGGTTTTAACCATGTTTCTGAAATAGATAGGATGTCAGGTTTGTTATGCATGAGCCAGGCATGGAGGGTAGTGACTTTATTGACTATACTTTGGGAGTTTAGAGAAGTAAATAATATAGGCTTGTGTGAGGAGGTGGAGGTAGAGGGGCCTGGGTTGGGATGGATATCACCTGATAAAAAACTGGTAATGAGATGAAAGATTGGGTTAGAGAGGTAATTGAGTAGAATAAGAAAAGGATTGGGATCTGTTGTGATGGTGAAGGGGTTTTTAGTTGCTATGGGGATGGAGTTTTTCTGTGAGGAGAACTGTGAGGAGAAAAATACATATAGGTATTTATAGAAAATAGTTAAAGTTAATTTCAAGTTTTGAGAGTGGGATGAATTCATTTGGAATTGTAATGTTTGTATTTAAAATTTTCTACTATTCATTGAATGGGAGTTGAGTATATGTCTTTAAATAATGTACTGTTTAAGATTAATTAATTTGATAACCTGTTTGTTTAAATTGGCTTAATTATGTAGTCTTTTTAAGGCATGGATAGCTGGGTAATAATGTCTGAAGAAGTACATATGAATTTTTGTACAAAAGTGCTCACATAAAATTGTTTATGTGATTTTACCTTTCTGCCTTTTGTTTTAGATTTTAAAAGTTGTTAGATGTGTTAGATCTCTGTCCTACGATGCTTATTTATAAGTGAGGCAGAAAAAGTTCTAACAGTTTTTAAAAGCTGTTCTACGTTCTGCCGGGGGAGCACTTCATTTCTGCCTGCTGTACCTCTCAGCTGGTTTTAATTTTGCTTCCTAGTTTTGCCCTGCCCCTCAAAAAATGTCTTATTTTCTGGGATGTCACTAAGGATTACTATTAGTCACTGAGCAGATCTCAAGTGTCATTGATGATGTTAGAACATTTATGTGCTTATTTAGCATAAGTAATATGTTTTGAGAAGGCTTGCTAAATTTCTGAAATAGTTTGTACTGCTATTACATTTAAAGAAAAAATGCCTGCATTTTTCACTGAGTTATCTATTAAGAAAGCTATATAAGAAATGTAATAAGATACTAAGACACAGTGTTTGTCCCCCGAAGTGATTCAATACAGACACCCCCAGTTTATTAAATCCAATATATTTAAAACGGCCCAAATAGCAAACTTCAAGTAAATTTACTCATTTCAGTAATACACCATAAAATTAAACGTAGCCCAGGGAGCTGGATTGTATCAAGTAACCCTTGCCAGCCCCCAAAATATTATCTGAATGCATAAACCAAGCCTCCTTGGATAGCTCATATACCCAGCCAGCTCTGAGATTACTACACCCTTCCCCTGTATAACATGCCATGAGATTGCACCAACCTCAAAGAACTTTCTGACTTGGCTGCCTACCTTAATAAGAGGCTGTTGAACCATAAAGGAGGGAATACTGGGGGGGGGGGTGACATTGCAAAACAAATATTTAAACTGACTGCAATGACTATAATAGAAAGAGGGTATCAGGGAGTACTTTTGAGATGACCACCTATGTGTGGTGAAAACTGTTCTGATTGGGTATAAGTAAACTCCTTGGCTCCGCCCACTCCTGCCCTGGCTTATGATTACAGGAGGTTTGCCAGCAAGCCAATCTTTTGATTAATGTAAGGAAAGAAATTGCCTTAATTTAAAGAATTGTTAATTATAATATAAAGAGCAAAGTGTGTAGGAATGAGCTTACTTCTACTAGCTTGGTAGGTTCTGCAAAGTTTGTATCACTTTAAAAAGCAGAGCTGTGATAGACAAAAACGGGAATTTTTGTAAAACCCAAATATTCATAAACAACTACCATACGAAAACTTACAATGAAAGAATGACATAGCCTACAGATTATGAACCCACTGATATGAAAAAATCATATACAAGTCTGAAATGGGAAATTCTTTGACAAGCAGCGTGTACCATATCTATAGAAGTGAATGCATAACCAAAACAGGGAGAAAGAGTTCACTGGCAAAGCATAAATAGAGCTTTAAATACACAGGGGGTAATTCAGTAAAGTTTACACAGAGCTAATCTCCATTTAAGCATAGTGGCGCAGCCTGAACACGGAGTTTGGAGGCTGAGTGATCCAGGAAACAAGGCTGGGGGTGTGCACAAGCCTCTCAACACTGTTCAGCCACGGAGGCAATTGCATAATGCAAATCACCTCATTTGCTGGTGAAAACCATGCAAATGAGGTGGAATTGTGATCCAGGAAGCAGACAGGCATCCGTGTAGGAGCCTTGTCTGCAGCAGAAATGTATGCGGTTTGTAACTATGCACCGGACTGCAGAAATAAAAACAGGACAGGGACAACTATGTGTATTAGGTGTATTAGGCATGCCAATGGTCAAAACTATGGCCATTGGCATGAAAACGTGTTGCAAAATGGGTAAAAATAAATTTTTTTTTTGGCAGATATGGACTGTTTAAGCAGAGCTCAGAGGCATGCTAACATGTGATCTTGCAAGAAATAAAATAAAAATAGTTAAAAGGCAATCTGAATGGTAAAATTAATTTTTACATTATACTGGCCAGCATGCAGACTCATAACAATGGCAGGTAACAGTGGTTGCTAAGGACATAGGCTCTGATGTAGTGGTTTAACTAGGGTATACACAATTAGGTGTATGTAAATGAGCTAAGTTTATCGAATAGCAAAATGGGACACTGTGTCCACAGGTACCAAACCATGTAAGGGCTATAACATGGTACTCTAGGCAGAAGAGGTAGCTGACTTGAAAAGAGGGTGTGTCATGTTTTGTGCAAACACATTGGAGCTCAGTGGCTTCTGTTTGCGCTCAGCTATGCACAGCTAAACAAGGGTGTGTGTCCGAGGCTGCCTAGCTGTGCTTAGCTTGTTTAAGAAAAGCTAAGCATGCTCGTGTACAGGGGAGAGTCAGATCTGCTTAGAAATGTTTACATTTCAGCAGTGGATTTGTGTAACATGGCACAGGGCTTAAAAACACAGAAAAAAAATGGAAACACCTTTTCAAAAGGCATTCAATATAAATTACTAATAATCTCTCTGGCACTCACACTGGCCCATTCAAACCCCTCAGTAATGCAGCTGGCAGGTGGAATGTATTCATAGTCAGTCAATCGCACAGGCTGCATGTGCAGCACACCAGTATAAAGTATGCAAGCACCTTTCCATCTGATTTTTACCATATATTCTGCACCATTGCAGTACACACTTGGGAATTTTAACTGACAAAATGATAGGGACTACTGCTGCTTTGCTACATCTCTACATGCTACAGACTGAGGCCACTGATCAGGATGATACTGACATCTGGCTCAGACTGAGGAGGAGATGAGTGTTCAGACCCAGGGTAACCTTTCAGGGGCTACATAACCTGGAGATAGTAAAGCACTAGAGGGTAGATAGGGGCATCCTACAGCAACTCACCGAGCTCTGCCAGTCTCATCTCAGACCCAGAGCCAACAAAGGGGAACCCAACCCAGTGGAAACAAAGGTATGTATAGCCTTATGAATACTAGCTACAGGTACTTTCTAAAGACCTACTGGGGACACCATGGGGGTCTCACAGGCATCCACATTCAGGGTATTCCACCAGTTCCTGGATGTCATGCTAAGACATACCAGTCAGCAGATTTATTTACTCAACACTCCTGAGGAAAGGACCAGCAATACGTGTCTCTTCCACCATGTAAAACACTACCCAGAGGTACTGGGTTCCATAGACTGCACTCATCTCCACATCAAAGCATCACCCGGTGAAGAGGGTAGAGTCTACATCAACTGCAAGGGCTATCACTCCATCAACTGCCAGGATGTGTGCAATGCCCAGGGCATTATCATCAGTGTGTGTGCTGGCAGCCTTTGCAGCTATCATGACTCCCACATCTGGCATGCATCACAGCTGTACCAGGCATTTGCCAGGGGGGACATCCCATATGACCATCTAGTGTGGGTATGCTGGCTACACACTGGAACCATGGATGATGATATCCATCAAAAATGCACACACACACACACACACACACACACACACACACACACACACACACACACACATTGAAGAACGGCATAATGAGGCACATGTACAAACAAGAAACATTGTAGAGCATGTGTTTGGGCTGCTCAAGTCATGGTTCCACTGCCTTGACATAGCTGGTGGAGCCCTGCAGTACACTCCAGCCACATGTGCACACATATTCATAGTATCTGCCATGCTACACAATATGATTCTGCAGAAACAGCTGCAGCAGGAACATCACAGGGAAGGGGCACACAGCTCCCCACTATTGCCTAGGTCCCCGCAGGCACAGGGTCGTTTGGAGCAGGAACCCCCTGAGCCTGTCCCTTCAAGGCAGATGCAGGTGTACCCAGTACGCCCTGGCCTTGGCAAAGAGTCAACACATAGCACATACAGTGACACCCTAGGGACCCAGGGACTGACACCTGTCTCCGACTTGCACACAAAGTAAAAAGCATGGCTAACACATCACACTACTTGTACCTTACCATGTAAAGGCTGAGTACTGGGTGCATCTGACAGAGTCAGCCCTGAAGCACTGTCATCACAACTGCTGCAGGCACAAGGTAAGTCACTCTTCTTAACAATAAATGAATGGAGTAGTATGTATGTTGTGGTAGCATGTCTATGGTCTCACTGCATGTATGCAAGGGAATGGGGTGGCCTACCGGCATAGCAGCAGACAACTGACAGCTATGTGGGACAACAGGAAATCTCTGCCAAATACTGGCTTCCCCATAATATTCAGTAGTCCCCTAGGTGACAAAACTCACTGCAGTATATGTAGGGGACTAACAAACTAGGTTATCATAGGTCCCATGCATGGATGTCAATGTTGGAGTCCCATACACACCTCTCAGCAAGTCAGCTGTACAAAGCCATAAAGAAATGTGTGGCAAAGGACCACAAATAAGGACAATGATGAAATATTCCTCTTACAAAACATACACAGTATATCACAGCTGGTCTTTCAGTTGTATTAAGTCTCTGAAGGATAAGAAATCTGAAGCTCAAATGTCTGTCATTACTGTCTAACCTTTGGGCTTTAGTGATATGCCAGTATTCTCCAAGACAAGCACAATACTATGCTAAATGGAACCAAAATGTAAAGCAAACATCTTGACAGTCTGCAAATGTGTGCAGTTGAGAGGTATGCCCCCCTCCCCCCAACACACCTGTGTTCCCATAGAAATGCAGTAACATTTATGTTTGTAGGGTAATAGCAGCAGAGCACACATTGTCAGGGCTGTCCCAATCAACTCGATAACTTGTTGCATGTCCACAATATGCAGGGGTCAAAGAGCTGTGTATATGTGTGGTTAATACTGTCAGGATGTGGCCAGCACTTACTCTTGGCTGTTGTGGCTTAGTGGTCTAGATACAGTACTATGGTTGACAGGCTCCATGTTTCAAGACTTCCTGTGCCAACTATTTTGTATGTCGGCTACATCTACAGTAGGAGTTGTACACACTGTCCAGAAGTCACTATCCACTACTGCAGGAAAGCTGGACAATTCAAGGACATGAGGCCACACATATGGACAGTACACAGCTCAGAGTAACCTACATAGTACATAGTAGGACAGCGGTTTCTTGAAAGTCAGTGTACTGCCAAGTTATAAATGGCTGCCATCTTACTGTGTCAGTACTGACAAGTCACTGGCCACCATTCATACCCCTGGAATGACAGGCTGTCATAGAAGGATCACAAGTCTGCCTCATATATCTGTTCTGCTTGTCATAACATTGCATTTGTCTGCCAAACTATTTGCAAAACAATAAAGGTTGATGTGAAAACATCATTGGCAGACAGTGGAGAAGCAGATGTCGTACCCATAAGAAAAAGAAAGTTAATACCAAACCAGTCTCCCAACTGTTTATGTTTGGCAGTGCAATATTAACACCCTGTCCCCATGTGCAGGCCTGTATCTGACTATCATATATGGGTCTGTACAGATGTCAGTCTGTGACAGTTTGACAGCTAGGGCCAACATGTAACCTTATAATAACATAGAAACACAAACTGCCTGAGGACCACAGCAGATGTAGGGGTGCAATGATGGACAACCTGATAAATAGGTACAGTCAGAGGTGTGAAGTCCATAACCCTGTGTGCGATGCTATGGCATCTACCCTGCTCACACCAGAAATACAAAAACATAACAGCAGAAACTGTGGACAAAGCCTTTGACAGGACTACAGAAGGATAAAGAAACACACATAAGGGGAAGGGGAACCACTGGCCAGACAAATGGAGAATGTGCACACCAGAACAAATTGTGCAGTAACATAGGTGCCATGCAGTGTATGGAGTCAGTAAACATCACCTGCAAATACACAACACACCCACATATGTAGAGGTTCTCAACAAAAAACAAATGTAAACAAGGACACCTCAGAGGCAAAAACACATGGGAACTCCACAAACCTCCACACCACAGATCATGCATAGTCCACACACCAGTGTCTCGCAACCATTAAGGCCTTACAATAAACCCAACATATTACTCAGAGGACACTCCATTTTGAGACACACAGATGTGCCTCTCACCAGGCTGGATAAGGAGAAAGTCACTGTTACTTGTATGTCAGGTGCCAGAATCTGCCATATCACACATGCACTCAAGTCTGTCCACAACAGGTACTGTTATGACTCTGTCCTAGTCCATGTCGGTGTGATCGACTTCAGACGTGCCTCCCTTGACTATAGAAGTCAGACATGATTGAGCTTGCTGAATATGTGTCCCATGCAGGTATGTCCCTAAACTTAAGCAGCATTCTACTGTCACCCAGAATGATGTCTCAGTACAAACAGAAAATGATTGACACTAACAATTGGCTTACTTTCTGGTGTCATCCCAGGGGGATCCAGTGCCTGACAGCCTGAGAACATATGACTGACAGACTACGCTGCTTTGCTACAGATGGCCTGCATCTGTCTCACTTGGCCTTTAGGCTTCTAGCAAAGGCCCTTGCCTCCCCCATAGTGCTTTTTTTGGGAAAGTCATGGGGTCAATACTACCAACATAAAACTCTCAACAAAACACAAATTAAAGGTCATGTCACTAAATGCTAAGAGTCTAAACATGAAACTACACTCATTGCAAGCATGGTTAACCCTGGAAGATGCTGACATGTGTGCAATCAATGAAACCTGGGTCAAAGCTACAGAAAGCAACCCATCCTTACCTGGTCACTCATCCTATCACACAGCCAGCCCCAAAATGTGGCCAGCAAAGCCAAAGGAGATGGAGTATAAATATATATTAAGCAGACACACCTCCAGGCTGGTCAAACAGTCTGACGCATGCGAGACACTCCAGGTGCAGTTAACCGTTAACAAGATTAACAAAATTATACATAGCTAAAGGCCCACATATTGGACTCAGAATGCTGACTCCACCTATCTGTACCTCTACAAATCTATCAAGATTCAACCCTTTACCCTGATCCTGGCTGACTTGAATTACCTAACCACAGAGTGTAAAAACTACTCATGCCAGAACAGAAATGCACAGACATTCCCCCATTTCATTAATGCAAATGTCTTAGGACAGCTACATGATACCCCCACAAGATGTGATACATATCTTGGAGTTGGTAGTAACCAACATAATTAACCACTGCAGCACCCCTATGGTATCATCCTCCCTGGCAAGATCAGACAAAAAGAGTAGTCACTTTTGATATCACCATCTCCCATGACCCCCCCCCCATGTAGCTATAGTAAAAAGAACAATTCTCCAAAGCTCATTACAACCACCTGAGGGACGGTATAAACCGCTGCACAGCTCCCTTCCCCACTGTAGGAATGGGCACCAACCTCCAAATCTACACCAAAGTACTATACAGGCATTTATATAGATGCATGGAATCAGGAATACATGACAGGATAACATCATCCTCTGCAAGGAAGAGTAAACCTGTCAGGTGGACCTCTGCAATAAATAAACTATATAACAAAAGGAAAACATTGCTGTCCAGGACCAAGAAGAAGCAGGTGCCAATTGGAAGCAATCTCTCCTTAGCCTGAGCAAGCAAATAAGAGCACCAGTGAAATCCTCTAAAGGCAACTTTGAGTCCAAATTGTCCACATCTACTTGAGACAATCATAAGCCCTTAATCACATATGTCTGCACTCTCAAAGGACTCTCCTAGATCTGTTCATAACTTGTGGTCAAGGACACCACATACACTAATGCTGTAGATATAGCCAATCTACTGGCTGACAGATTTAGTGGAAACTTCTCCCCTCTGTTCCCCCATCAGTAAATCAGGACATCCCCAGTATCTGCCCCCCACCCCTTGCCTCTAGGGAAGAGGTCATCACTGCCCTCTCAAAGGCAAAAAAGACAGCCTCCATGGGACCTGACAACATCTCTGGCTGCATCCTATATGAACCCAGGCATGAACTTGCAGCACCATTAGGCACCCTAGTCAACCAAAACCTGAGTACTGGCTTTGTCCCAGCTGAGTGGAGAACAGACACTCTCATCCCTTTGCACAAAGGTGGAATGTCCACCAATCCAGGAAATTATAGACACAGCAGCCTAACTACCCTGATCTGCAAGGCCATGCAATGGATTATCATGGACTTCAGTAACAAGGACATTGGCAAACTCCAAATACTCAACCACATACAGTTTGGCCTTGTTAAGGCAAGGTATGTATGTTAAATCTGCTACATTTATTTAAGACAGCCTCCAAAGTCGAAGATGGTGCACACCGGCCAACTTGACTTGGCTAAAGCCTTATACACTATACCATCTTGGCTAAAGTAGATAAACTCTGTCAACTAGGCATCAATTCATATGTTACCAGATGGGCAGCAAACTGGCTCACTGATAGAAACCACCTAATCATAATAGGGGTAGCCAACTCAAACAGTACACCCCTAATGAGTGGTGTACCCCTGGGATCGGTCTTGGGGCCTTGGTTATATGAGATATACTTCTCTGAGGTGCAGGCCAAAAATGGTGGCCTATGGCTGACCAAGTTTGCAGATGACTACAAGCTGGGCACAGTCATCAACTCCTCAAGTGATGGGGATGTCCTCCAAGAGGGTCTCACACAAACAAATGACTGGTGTCAAAACATGGCTTCAAGCTGAATGCCAGAAAATGCATCATCATCCCCTTTGGGAAGAGTGACGTCCCCACATATTATCACATTAACAACAATATCCTAGGTACACAATCAGTAGCGAGGGATTTGGCCACCCAGGTTGACAGCAAACTGACTTCTGAATGAAATGTTGCTACCATTGTATGGAAAGCTTTCTGCATGGCTCACCTCATAAGTAAGGGTATCTCATCCAGGGACAAAGTGGTCATAAGATCCATGTATTCTACCCTAATAAGGACAATTAGTGAGTACAATGCCCTCTTCAGCAAGTACCTCATAAAGCACATAAAGCAGCTGGAGAGACCACCGAGGTTCCTTACCTGGAGAATCCAGGGCCTGACAGTCCTACCCTACACAGACAGGCTAAAAGCACTGTCCCTCTAATCAGTCTACTGCAGACTCCTCAGAGTTGACCTCTGTCTGGCATACAAAGCAATGCAGACCCTGCTTTGATGGGACTACCACATATCTGGAAGTCAAGCTCCACTCAAGCAACCTGTAGGCGCAACATCAACCTGGTCTGTGATATCAATAGGACTTTTTGGCATGACAGATATGTGTCCCACAGACTCCCCATCTGTGGAATATACTCTCTGTCAATGTCAAGCAGAGGACCGATAGCCATTTTTAAGTGCCCCCTGGATAACTGGATGGGAAACAGAAAATAAATTCCTGAGACTCCATCTATGTCCCTGCTGGACAGGGGCTCAGGGTGCTGACATGTCTAAACATGGGCTACAGTCTTGTCTGCTAGAATTATAAGGTCCTCAGGGCTAATAGTCTAGTAATCTCCTGTGAACCTATAAACAAATGTCTGTCAGCCGTTCACCACATTACTCTATACAGCTCTGCCACTGACATACCAGGAAATCACAGTGCTATGTCGAATATACCACACATATTATGGAAAACTCTGCTCAGTCCAATGTACTCTGAACCCACAGCAGGATATGACTTTCCAGTTAATAATGATACCACACAATCAGGAGATCCCCAGCCAGTATATCACTGAGGTGCTGGACTGTTTACACAGCTTCATCAGCCAATTGGCTGTAACCATACCTCTCAACTGGCCAAAGTTTTGGCTCATATTTTTGGTCTGTTCCTCATATAATTTGTATTTTTCTGGTAAATTACTGGGATGATATGAGGATTTATGTCAGTAAATAATGACATACATTTCAGTTTCAGACCTCATATCCTTCAGAAGATGTGTGCTAAAGCAAACACAGTTACTATAGCAACTGTCTAAGTTTGTAAGAGCAATATTTAAAATATGTCCCTATGTGTGATCAATTATCCCCACATTTTGACAGGCTTTGTCCAGATTTTTTGCACCAAGAGGTTGAGAGGTATGGCTGTAGCTCACAAAACCCTGGACCTGAGTACAGCTATCTCTGGAATGGATTCCCACTCTTACTATAGAAGGTAATACTGGGCATGCTCCAACACTTAGAGAATTACAGCCCATGTATAAATCCACACTGAACTATACAACTATATTGGGCATATATATCTTTGCATACAAACAGCTATGTACAGCTTAACTGTCTCTCCCCACCCCCATCACACAGGATTATCCTCAGCTATCTGTAGGTGGCCCATATATGACATATCTGCATCTGTTGAGTGTGATACACATACATATATATGGGCAACATATACAAATATATCAATCATGCATAGACAGAGACAGGGGGAGAGAGAGAGAGAGGCAGACAGTGACAGAGAGAGAGAGAGATAAAGGGAGACACAGAGAGAGAGAGAGAGAGAGAGAGAGAGAGAGACCTTGAAAGACATAGAGTGATGTCCTGCTGCAGAAAATTCAACACAAGTTCTAACTAGTGGAATGTGCCAGTATGAAGGTGAGCTCCATTGTGTAATAGTAGTGAGGTAGTGGTTGTAATCTGACGTCACCCACTCTTGTGTGTGTGTGTGTGTGTGTGTGTGTGTGTGTGTGTGTGTGTGTGTGTGTGTGTGTGTGCGTGTGTGCGTGTGTGTGTGTGTGCGTGTGTGTGTGTGTGTGTGTGTGTGTGTGTGTGTGTGTGTGTGCGTTTATAGGTTAAAGTATTTTGAGGCCTTTCCCACCCAGTACACTTCCCGTTGCCCAATTTTACAAGGCCTGCTGATGTCATCCACCTTAGAAGTACCTTTGGACACTCATCTGTGCTATAAGCTCCATGGTGCATGCAATAACTACGTAGCACTATAATACAAATAACTAGATAGGTATGGGTTCTAATCTCAGCACTGGTTCTAATCTCAGCACTGGTAATTGTGTGTGTGTTTGTTTATAGGTTAAAGCATTTTGAGGCATTTCCCACACAGTACACTTTCCATTACCCTACTTTACAATGCCTGATGATGTCATTCACCTTAGAAGTACCTTCGGACAGTTTTCAGCTCTATAAGCTCTGTGGCATGTGTGATAACTGTATAATACAAATAGCTGGATAGGTAGGGGTTCTAATCTCAATGTTGGAAACTGTGATACCGTGTGTGTGTGTGTGTGTGTGTGTGTGTGTGTGTGTGTGGGTGTGAGAACTATATCCCCCGTGTGTGTGTTGATTATACCATTCTGAGGTCTGTTCCACCCTAGTCCCCCCTCCATTGGATTACTTTACAGGGCCTGTTTATGGCATCAACCTTAGATCCACTGTTGGACACTTTCTAGGCATGTTAGCTCCATGACACATGTAATAAGTGGGCAGCACTATAGTATATACAAGTAAGTAGGTAGTGGGTTGAATCTCAATAAGTCAACTATACTACTTTGTTTGTGTGTGAAGTATATGCCCTGTGGCTGTTGTTTGTGCTGGTTATACCATTTTAAGGAGTGTTGACCCAAACCCCATGGCATTACTTTAAAGAGCCTGTTGATGTCATCCACCTTGCATGCACCATATTAAACTCTAGATGCTGACATTTGTGCAGTCACAGAAACCTGGTTTAAATCTGCGGAGAGCACCCCAGCCTTACCTGGTTACTCATCCTATCACATACATTCAGATCCCAAATAATGGGCAGCAAAGCCAAAGGAGGTGAAGTTTCAATATATATTAAAGACACACACACATCTCCAGGCTGGTCAAACAGTATGATGCACAGGAGACACTCCAGGTGCAGTTAACCATTGACAAACCCCCTATTCAAATTATAGCTAGCTACAGACCTCCAAATTTGACTCTAAATGCCCACTCCACCTATCTGGACCTCCTCAAATCTATCAAGATTCAACTCTTTTCCCTCATCCTGGGTGACTTTAATTATCCAACCATAGATTGGAAAAACTACTCATGCCAGAACACAAATGCCCAGAGATTCCTCAATTTTATCAATACAAATGCCTTGGAATTGGAACAGGTGTTAGAGGCCATGGATTCCCTTTGTGAGATATTTCAGTGCCCTTTCCAGTTGGTGCAGATGTTTGGAGAGGTACATCCCAAAAGGGGCATTATACCCAATTAGTGGTCTAATGAGGGAGAAGTACAGAGAGGTAATAACCTTCTTTTTTTTCTGGATGCTATCCCTTTACTGATGAGATGAACCAAGTGAAAGTCTTTTCTGACCACTGCTGCTACATGATGGTCAAAGGTGAGGTTGTTATCAACCTGAGTGCCCAGGTCTCTCACCACAGGTTGCGTGCTTAGGGGGTTGCCATTGATATGGTAATCACTAAGGGTCATGGTTTTGCCATATGGTCTGATGATACATTTATTTGCACTTAACTTGAGGCCATGACTTTGGCAGCAATCATTACTTGCTGTGAAACCCTCTTGCAGTATGTTAACATCATTTGGGGAGTCAATGACAGCACCCA